>NW_013546948.1:0-93055 GCF_000711695.1 Tilletiaria anomala UBC 951 | reverse complement strand
ATGAGCAAGTAATTGCAAGTAGGTCAGCGCGTGATTCAACATGTCGGACTTCGCGAACGCTGTGCTGGATGGGCAGGCGACCCGCCCGACTCACTTGTTTGCAGCAAGAGCCCATCATCTTTGGTACTATCTACCGTTTCTCGAATGATATAGGTTGGGCAGCAGCGATCACTCGGCAGAAGGGTTAGAAAGAGATGCGGAAAGGAGTGGGAGAGGATGGAAAGGCAGGAAGAGGAAGAGGTATACATGGGGCCACATGCCAATTGGATGGATGTGGCCCATGCTTTTCGGGGCCGCACTTAGTGCCGAGCCTTTTGTTCACTTTTTCATTTACTTGCTGCCGAGTGCCGGAGCGCTTGCTTTCTTCTTCCTTGCCCTTGCTTGCACGCACAGCCTTGGGGATATGCAAAGCTTATCGTTAGCCACCTGTACGGATGTTGGTACCAGTGTACAATGTACATACAGCCTACAGCTACATAGAGCCGTACCACCTGAGCTCCAAACCGGGAACTTGGTAGGGGCGGAACACGGAGCCAGTGGAGCATACTGCTCCAGAGCCTGAGACGCTTACACAGTCTCCGCAGAGGCGCCGCCCTTTGCCTTTCGCCAACGGTTCCGTCTCTAACAATCCGAACGCTCGGTCCATGGCGCTGCCAGGCGTTCTGACGCTATGTGAACCAAGTCCGCGTCCCAGCCTTGCAATATAACACTGTCTGTGCGGCAACACAACTCGTTGGGTTAAGCTTGCTGTCGCGTTGCGCGATTGGGCGGGGAAGCGTCCCAAAGCATTAGAATGCGATTGATCATGGGTTTGAATCGGCGTCTCTGAGATGGAATCGTGGTCTCCCTAACCCAGGTCCTCCGTCTGACGCCTGTGCCCCTTCAAATTGAATCAATATTCGGTGCAACTTTTACTTGCCCCCTAACCCCACATTGCATGGCCTCATCATGCTGCCGCGTAGTCCGTCGAATTGAGCTTGGCTGCGCAAGACGCGTCTAGCGTGTCCCGGCCTCAAATCAGGGCTTTTCTCTTTTCACCGTATTCACACGTGTTATCTCGGAAAGTGATGGGGGAATCCGGCGAAAGCTTAAAGTCAAGGTGGATCAGTCATCAGGCGATGGATGTCTTTGGAGCTTTATCGTAGCTCGAAGGAAAGCACGGTTCGCCGTCATGCATGATGGGAGGGAGCAGACCAAAAAGGGAGTAAAGGCAAGGCGGGATTTGGCCGTATTCTTCGTTGTACACCTATTATATTGTTCGCACTCTCCATCAACGCGACCCAAAGAGCTCGCACGAACAGCGACACCTGTCTTTGTCTCGCGTGGTCCCATCAGCCTCGTTGCGTGCCCACGATCAAGGCATCCACAAGAGGGGCCAGGAGACAAAAGGCAACTTGGCCAACTCGCCCCAAGACGAGGCAAACGAGCCCGCCAATCGTTATGTCGGTTTCACAATACCAGGCGCTCGACTCGTGCGAGTCAGCCGATATACCACACGCACGCCAAGCGCACGATACCTTGCCAAGGACCCCGCGCTTCACGGTCGCCGCTGCTGCCACCGCTGCTCACCCTGATCAGCCGTACCGCGGCGAACTGCTGGCTCAGCAGCCTGCTGATGTGGAGGTGGAGGTAGAAGACGAAGATAACGAGTACGAGGAGGAAAAGGCGCTCTTGCCGTCCTCGTATGCGCAACACTCCTCCACGTCCTCGACCTGGCACAAGGCCGCCAACGCGCTACCGCGCAAACGGCGCCCTAGTAGGCGTTTTCGCCTGCTGCTCGTCGCCATCTGCACCTTGCTCCCTGTTTCCCTTGTGCTTCTTCTCTTCTCTCCAGCCTCCGTCTGTCGGCACATACGCACAGGCGTGTCCAGCAGCCTGCATGACTTCTTCGGCGACGCCGACTCTACAACCGCTTCGTACGCATCTCACTTTTTCGTCGACAGCGCTGTCTCGGACGTCGACGAGCAGGCCAAGAAGGGTCGCGTCAGTGTCAAAAAGGATGCCACGCCGGCGGCTACAGCCCCATCCCCTGTCATTGCCTTCGGAACTGGCATCGGAGACGTTACCGGTCCAATCGTCCAGACAAACATGATGGGGTGAGTGTGTACAACGATGGCATGCGCCTTGTCCCAAGTCCTCCTCTGCTGATGCGTTGCGGAAAATATGGGACTCCCTTCTCCCTTTCTTTTCCCCAGCTACGCTTCTCTTCCTCAAGTTAACACGGGCCTGCATACTCGCAATCGAGCACGCGCCTTTATCGTCGGCTCCTCGACGTCCACCATCCCTGTCCAGTCGCCGCCTCTGCCGCCCGATGTTCCGCAGTCAGCAGATGCGGTGAAGTCTGACCCGGGCGGATACCCGGACCCCTACGACGGGCTCGCGGACCGCTGGCTCTTCCTTAACACGGACCTGTGTATGGGCGACACTGCCATTCGCCGGGGAGTCATCGCCAAACTACGCGACGCTTTCCCCGGGGTCTACGGCGAGCGCAACGTCGCCTTTGTCGGAACACACTCCCACAGCGGTATTGCAGGCTTCCACAACAACCTCTTACCCACCGTCACTTCTTCTGGCGTTGTCATGGAGAACTACGACGCGATTGTCGCCGGCGCTTTTGCCGCTGCTGTGCGTGCGCACAACGACTTTGAGGCGCGGCGCACTCGCGTGACGACCGCTTCTGCTGCTTCGCTCAAGCTCTCCTTCGGAAACGTGACACTCAAGGATGCGCATGTGAATCGCTCGCCTTACTCGTACCTGTTCAACCCGGCAGACGAGAGGGCGAGGTACGATAGCAACCAGGAAGATGAGTTCGGGCTGCTAAAGTTTGAGGAAGGCGAAGAGGCGAAGGCTATGCTCAGCTGGTACGCTGTGCACGGCACGAGCTTGAACGGTGAGTGTGCCGAACGTCGTGATCCGGGCTGAGTGATGCAGTGACGAGAGCCTTGTACGCTTACGTTCTGGTCATCGCATCGCAGAGAACAACACGCTCACCAGCACGGACAACAAGGGCCTCGCAGCGCTATGGATGGAGCAAGCCATGGACCCCAATGCTCTACCTGGCCGATCGTCTTTCGTCGCCGGCTTCTCACAGTCTCAAGTCGGCGACACGTCACCCAACACCCTCGGGGCATTTTGCCCGGACGGCTCGCCGTGCGACTTCAAGACGTCGACATGCAACACGGGTGCCCTCGGCGCCAACGAGACCCAGACGTGTCTCGCTCGCGGACCAGGCTTCGGCGACGAAGTTGCGCGCGCGCTCAGCCCAACGGGCGGATACGATTGGAAAAGCAACGAGATCATCGCTCAGTATCAGGTCGACGCCGCCAAGAGCATCCTCGGGAGCGACAATCTCATCGATGTCGTAGGCGCCGTCAAGTCTGTAAAGATGAACGTCGACATGAGCAGCTACAAATTCACTCTCGCCAACGGGTCGGAAGTGCACACTTGCCCTGCAGCGCTTGGGTTTGGTTTTGCAGGTAGGCCGCAGAGTCTCCATCGATAACAATGTGCGGTGCGAACTGATAGTACTTGCCATTCTTCTTTTCTGTATTGTCGGACACCAGGCGGTACCACGGACGTGCGTTGACGAGTGCATATTTTGAAGGTACCCCACAGGCTAACAACCTTCATTTCCGCATCATTCTGATAGGGACCTGGCGCTTTTGACTTCCGCCAAGGAACGAATGATACCGACCATGCCGACCCTTTCTTCAACATCATCTCTCACCTAATCCGCCCTCCCAACCGAAAGCAGACTGCATGCCAAGCACCCAAACGCATCCTGCTGGACACTGGTGAACTCAAGATTCCGTACCCCTGGAGCCCCAACACAGTCGAGACGCAGATCCTTCAGGCTGGCAATCTCTTCATCACTGTCATGCCGGGCGAGTTTACCACAATGAGCGGTCGCAGACTCAAGGATGCCGTTCGTGCCGCTATCATCGCCAATGACGTGCACTCGAACCCGATCGTCATGCTCTCCGGCCCCGCTAATACGTGAGTCCATCACAGGGCAATACCTTTGTCGCTGAGGTTCCTTTTCCGCGCATGTCTGACGTTGCTTAATCTTTAGGTACGGTCACTACATTGCTACGCGCGAGGAATACACGTCGCAACGCTATGAAGGAAGCAGCACACTGTATGGTGCGTCAGACGAAGAGCATGATGAAAGGAGGCGCCCTCCTGACGCGAGTTTTCTTTCGCAGGGCAATTCACTTTGGAGGCGTACATTGACATTTACACCAAGACGCTCGTCCCTGCGCTCAAGGATCAAGCCCCCGATCCCCCCAAGGGCAACATGGTTGCGATCAACATCGCCAAGGTGAGAGGCTTTGCGAAAAGCATATCCGCTTCGCATGCTCTGCGGTGAACTAACGTCTCACTCCACTCTTGCCGTTCAACAGGCTTTGTCCTTCCATTCTCCAGTCGTCTACGACAATCCCCCGCCGCTGAAGCACTTTGGCGATGTGCTCAAGCAGCCACATGCGACGTACACTGTTAACAGCAACGATCCAGCGCGCAACAACGTCACTGTCTCCTTCGTCGGCGCCAACCCTCGCAACAACCTCCGGCTCGACAGCACGTTCTTTGAAGTGCAACAGCAGGCCGGCAACGGCTCATGGCTTGTCGTCCGCACGGATGGGCATCACACGACTACCATGCGCTGGACGCAGACGAACGGGTTGATCGGCAGCAGCCGGGTTGACATCGCATGGGCCATTGAGAAGGACACGCCTGTGGGCACCTACCGTATCGTTTACTATGGTAGCAGCAAGACGCCTATTACAGGAACAATTAAAGGTGAGCCCAAAAACGCGCGAAGGCGCGGCGCGCACACTTTCTGGATTGGTTTTAACGTCCCGACATACATTTTTTGGGCTTGACAGACTTCACTGGAACCAGTCAAACATTCACATTGCAGTAACGCCTTCAAGGTATTGCGTTGCTTGGATGCCTCCATTATCATTGCTATTACCCTTGTCTTTTCTCTCACTGCCGACGTTGCTTCCCCTGCCGTGCATGTACTAAAGTCACCATTTTATGACAATTTCGCTCGATTATATGGACGATGAGGTCCGTTTTACATGGATAGCAATGAAGCGGTATGGCGGATGATCCTGCCAGTCGTTCAGTTGCCCAGGCCGACAGCATCAATAATGCTAGGTGTACCGCCTGTGAGATTATGCACGATGTCCACGACCGGCTGGAAAGCGGTAGCGAAGAGCATGATCAGTCCGAAAAGGACGTATGTGAGAGTGGCAATAGCCATCGCGCGCGGTTTTGCGACAAGGGAGCTGGCTCCGATCGCAGCACCTGTAGTGCCGACCGTGACACCCCAGGTGAGGTGGTCGCTCTCGGGGACCCGAAGCAGGCGAAAGAGCGGATCCTTAATGATCGCGACGCCGACGCCCGTGAGGACGATGAGGAGGGTGACAAGTCGCTCGTCGCCGTCGAGGTTGCTGGTCAGCTTGACACCCATGTCGGCGCTCATGAAGCGTGCGGCAAAGGAGAGCGCGTGTACCTGCGATAGGCCAACGAGGCGGCCCAGCGCGGGCCAGGCGAAAAGCGACAGCGCCGTGGCGGGCAGGAGGGCGAGGAACATGCGGACAAAGTTGTCGCGCAGGTCGTAGCGGTAGCGGTACAAGGGCAAGGCGAGCGCGACCAGTGCAGCATCGAGGAGCGAGGCGAAGACGTCGCCTGCGCCAGGGATCGGACCGTGATAGCCTTTCGGATTGAGAAGATGGGTATAACGCGCGGTGCCGTGGTTGAAAGCCTGGATGGTGGCGTAGATGTTCATGCCCTTCGCCTCGCCCAGGCCCCAGAGGACAAGGAAGGTGATGGTCCCACCGCTGAGGATCGGGTGGAAGAATTGGCGGATGCACGCAGGAATGACGTCGATGGCGAAGAGGAAGGCGAGCACGGGGACGGAGAGGAAGAGGACGAGGGAAAAGTTGCAGAGGTAGAAGAGAGGCAAGCCGACGATGAACATGACAATGTAGAATGCTGGCGTGATTGACTTGGCGAGCCTCCCCGAGAGCCTCTCTACAGCGTTGGGGGCGAGTGCAGCGAGGCCTTCTGCGTCCTCTTGTGCGGTCCATGTCTTGGGTGACGTCGGTGTGGCGGCACGGAAGCCAGGTGGGGTGCGCGGGTGCGCGGACTGACCAGAGCCGGGCAGGTACGACTGGGTAAAAGTGACATTGGCCATGCCCCAACCGCCAGGAGACGGTAGGCTGTTGCGGCTGGCGAACTCGCCCTGCTGCCTTGCGGTCTCAACGACGTTGCCCTGCAGCTGGGCCACGTCTCCGGGCCTCAGCTGTTCTCCCGCTTCTGGCGGGGTGGTATTAAACCTGCCAACAGCAGTCTCGCCGGACCAGTTGGACGCGCGAGACTCACGGCCGCTGTTGTTGCGTGCCTGCGCTTCGAGGTCGGCGCCCCCTTTTTTTATCACTTCGCTGTGGCGCGCATGGGCGATCTTCTTGGCGATCCAGCCGGTGAGGACGCAGAACGCGACGGGGAAGAGCAGCGCCATGATCTGCGTCGCGAAGAACCACGCAACGATCAGCCCAACTTCCTTCCTCTGGACTGCGCCCTGCATGGGCAGCATCATGAAGGCTGTGATGAAGAGGATGGACATGTTGCGCAGGAGAAAGTCACATGGCGGAGCGAGCAGCTTCATCAGCGGGTCGACAAAGCGCCGACGTTCCTTAGCCGCATCGACGGGGCGTAGGCTTGTTTCGCCCTTTTCAATATCGACGCCTTGGCTCGACACGACTTTCCCCGGGAAGAGGAGGGACAGACCGTCGAGCAGGAGGAGCAGGGAAAAGAAGAGGAGCATGCCGATCAGGCCCGCAGGAAAGTTCCACGGCGACGCGTTGACGGCGAGGTGGAGCCCCCATGTGCAGAGGAGGATCAAGCAGATTCCAATGGGCACATGAACCCATGAAGTGAATAGATGACGTCGCTGTGTCCGCCATGTCTTGATAGGTAGGCACAGGCACAGGCGTCAGATGTGGAATGTATTCACATCATGCTGGTGACTCACAAGTGCCATGGCAGCGCTGACGTCGCTCCAGCCTTGGATCTTGTCGCCCTCATTCTTCTGATTTTCCTTCGCGCCCATTGTTTCATTGGACAGGTTATCCAGCGTCGGCGGCGCTGCCGCCTTGGCCTTTGCTGGGTCCGTCCAGACATCTTCGGTCTCTTCGAGGACGTACGCGGTCGAGGTGGACCCCCTACCCTCTTCGATGACGGCGGAGAGACGGTTGCTCATGGCGAGGTGGTGGTGGGAACTGCCTGGAGATGGATGTGCCCACGGTGGTGGGGTCCTCGTATTAGGGCGCCTTCAACCAGCGTTCGTAGTGGGGGACGAGCCAGCGTCCCGAAAGGGTGGATGAGGTCGAATGTTGCAGAATCTGGAAGCCGGCCTGAACCAGTCAGACCTTGGAGAGACGGGAGAGTTGTGCAGGCGAGCCAGTCACCTCCGTCTTGGGAAGAGCACGGGGAGAGGGGGGAAGTTGAAGGTGACGAAGGGAAGGAGAGAAGGAGAGAAGAGGAGAAGGAGGAGAATGGACTGTGCAAGACAATGGTGTGATGGTGTACAATGCAACATTTCTGGCGTTGCCCTGGCTCCGCCCAGCTCAGCAGTGTCGTCGCGGTGGATCCTCTGCTCGATGGCTCGGAGCCTCCGCTTTTGCGCCACATTGCGGCGCCAAAACATATCACGTGACTGCATCACTTCCTCGGGAGTCGCCTCGGGATGAGGCCCCCCAACTGCGTCTTCAACCAGGAGCAGGTGCAATGGATCTATTGAAGATGATCCGTGCTGCACAGTTGCAGACTTGACAAGAAATACATTGTGTGACACATACACATGTAGAGAGTAGGATGGACGATGCAGACGGAAACAAACTATAACAGGGAGCTCTCTCTATATATGTGTGTATGCGTGTGCCGTGTGTATGTTTGCAAGCGAGAGCTGGTGCGGGCGGCGGTGTGAATGTCTGTGTACTTGGGATGCTGGTTGTAGTAAAACGATGCGGTAGGAATAAAATAAGATCGTCTCTAGGAAACAAAAGTATGTTGCAAGGTCGAATGGATACTCTCGCTCGAGCTGCCGACAGACGTGGTGAATGCGCTCTTGGGCAGGTGCCACATGTTGCTTGGCACGTCGAAAACGGACACATCCTTGCGCCGGATGTCGCACGCGACCACAGTAGTCTGCCTGGGCTCGAGCCACGCCCATTCAAAACCGCGCAGCAGCTTCGGCGGTTGGCCCTGCGCGTCATCAGCAGGGAAGGAGACGTACAGCTGCACCACCTCGGCGGCGCGCAGTTGCCCTTGTTGCTCAGCGTGACACTCGCGCAGCCGATGACGTCGTACACCGAGTCATACTGGGTGCCACGCACGAAGCGCTCGCTCGTGCGGTGGACCGACGTGTTGTCCGCGGCGTACTTGAATTCGAAGGCAAGCTGGCCACAGGCAAAGGTGGCGTACGATAGACCATGTCCAAAGCCAAAGCGCGGAGTGATGTTTTGCACCTGGAACCACTTCCAGTCGATCAGCTTGCCCTCGGAAAAGTTGACGGATGGCTGTAGAACCATGTCGCTGAAGATGCCATTCGGAGACCAGTCGCTCAGGGCCTTGCCCATCACGAACGGAGGTTTGCCGCTCGGACTCTTCTCGCCCCACAGCAGCGGCGGCAGCGACTCGCCGCTCACCTTCCCTGGGTAGTAGGTCATGCAAACAGCGGTGACTTTAGGGCGCTCGATACATTCCTCCAACAACACGACTTCCGGCGCGTGGATGATGACGATCGCGTCATTGCACTCCCTGCGACCGCTTTGATCAACTTGTCACCGTCGTTCAACAGCGTCAAGTTCTGCCGGTCGCTTCCCCAGATGTGAAGGCGCTGACAAAGACGAGCGAAGACGCCGAGAGAGCCGCTTGTGCTTGCGCGTTCGAGATATCCCAGTCGTTCAGTGTAACGTTCACGTCGACCACACCTTCGCGCACGTATCGCTGGATGGCGGCCAAGGGTCCAGCACGTACGGAGGGTACGCCCAGCCGGAGCCGCCAATCGATGTCAGCGTGTCTTGTCCTTAGATCGGGCACCCGGTCCCCGTCGGACCGCACGATGTCCAGCCGCGCGGATTGGCACCGGCTCTGGAGCCGGAAATGAGCAGTTTGAGCAGGTTGTGAAGTTGGTGGATACTCTGCAGCGGGAGTCCGCGGTGCGGCGCTGAGGAAGACCTGTTGCTTTTAACCAATGTCACGCTCTCCTCGCCTATTTTGTTAATCAGCTTCCAGTGATCGCGCTGCACGTTGTTCGTCGGCAGCGTCATGTCGCGCACATCGAAGGTAGGGTATGGGAATGTGTCGAGGTCTTGGAGTGTCAGCCATGGGGACAGCGCGCGCAGCACCATGTCGCCCAGCCTCTCTTCGGGTAATGTGCCGTTGCGCACGCTATCAACGAGCGCTGGCCCGAAAAAGTTGCCGTTGCTCGAATTGATACCGGGCACGGACATGTCCAAGGCGGACAATGCTGCCTCGGCGTTCGATCAGTCGCCGCCCCAGTCCGAGACGACGTTTCCATTGAACCCTAGCTCTCCTTTCAGTACTTCAGTCAGCGCATACGAGCTCTGGCACGCATGTGTGCCATTGATTTCGTCATAGCCTCGAGGCCCAGCAAGCGCAGACGCCCTGACATGAGCATGGGATACTCGCAGCACAAAGTAGGAAACAGAAAGACTTACTTCACGTGATGCTGGCGGTTCCAGCGCGCACTGCTTCTGCGAAGCCCCACAAGTACAACTCATGCGTCGTCTTGCTGTCGACCGCAGAGCTGATGGGTGAGGATGAGCCGGGGGCAGTGGCCATGTGAAGCTTTCAATCGACCCATAGGGTTGGTGGAAAGTCTCTTGTTCGTATGCGATATAGTGTTTTGCGCAAGTTTGCACGAATGTGGATTGAGCGCTGCGAACTGTACGAAAAGCAGCTTTGACACCCAGATCCTCGTCCAGACAGAAGCCCTCGTTATTACCCCCATCTAGCGGGCTTCTACCAAGCGGTCCACTTTCTGCGACGGGAGAGAGCATCCTGATTGGCGGTAAATCGACACCGTGAACATATAAGCCTCCAATGGCGATGGGCTAGAAAGCGCCCAAGTCTTATATGTTGCTCCCTTTGTCTCTGACCTCATCTGCGATCTCTTTTCCTCCCCGCTCGAGCAGGCTCTGTCCCACGTAGCAGCCGTTATGACACCCGCCGGAAACTGAGACAACCTCCGCACGGGGCGCACGCCAAGCGGGCCGTCCTGGAGACACATCGCTCCCAAGCCAACGCGCTCGACAGCGCTCAAGTAGTCAACTCATGAGCCAGGAGTGCCAGTGACCACGCTCGCATTCTCTTCCAACGTCATGTTATGCACCATCGGCTGCGCTTTGGCAAATATTATCGCCCAGATGCTCGGGTCTGCGGAGATCATCGGGCTCGCGGACCCTCTGTTGACTGGTGGCGAGACGGGCGATGCTTGCCGTTTGAAGAGGTGCGCGGCATCGACAGGTGCGGGACCTGCAGTTCTGCAGATGCAGCTGCTCACAGCAAGGTGCGCCAGCAGCACATAAGCTGCGAGCGATATTGGGGAAGACGTGGTCATCTTGGTGTACGAACCGCGTCTCTCATGTGATGGGCGAACAAAGGGAGCTGTGTGAATCAAAGCAGGTCCGTGCCGCCAAGCTGTCAGGATGGAGCGGGTAATCGCGTAGGGATGAGGTCTCGGATGGCAGGCTTAAAGAGCGAACGCATGCGATCATCAGCCAGGAGCTTTTAAAGATTGGAGAGGCTGGACAAAGAGGAAGTGAATCATTGATGCCAAGGTATCCTGAAGTCGAGCATGCCATGCTCTTCTCAGGGAAACTTCAGTGCATCATCGCAGCCCCACCGTTGATGATTTTTTTTTGGCTTGGTTCCTTTGTTCCAGAGGATTTGCAAGTCCATCCGCAAATTGTCGCTTCGCCCTGCATTGTGTGCTAAATTACGCCAAAGCGCACGGAATGAAGACATGGGTAGGCTGCAGATCAACGCGGGGACCCGCAAATGGGCGATGCAGCCTCTGTCCCGTAGGCTGCGTTCTAGGTCGCAAACCCCGAGGAAACCGCTCTAGCATTTGGAATTCTCAGCGAATATGTGGTGGCAACAACAGTCATTTCCCACGATCTGTAGGACTGAGTCACAAGCTCCGGGGGGGGGGGGCGGTCAGTGGCAGGTGTATGGCGCTGGCATGATGAATGAGCAATAGAGGCCCCAAGCCTGTAAAGCCATGCACTTTATACTGCAAGCCAGCAACAGCTGTGTAAAATCAGTGGTAGGCGCGTCATCGCACAAGTGTGCCGCGACCTACACACACGTCCAACTCCGAACCCGACCCATGGAGAAAAGTAGCAGACAAGTTGAACAGCTTTCGATCCAACCCCCCTTCCTTTGGTTACCCTGGTCAAGAAGCATCTCTCTTATTTCACGCAAAGGCTCGCATCTCGTATCGGTGCTTTCTTTTGTCGGATCGAAAGCAAGGGCACAGCACAGCAAGTGTCTTCCATCATGCTGCTCTCACGCTCGTCGGCACCGGCCGCGGCTGCACGTGTGGCTCTGCGAACCGTCTCCCCAGCTTCCCGGGCCCTCTCCACCCTGTCGATGACGTCCGGAACGGCTTCACTGTACTCGAGGCAGCAGCATCAGCCGAAGGTTGCTGGTACTTCCACTTCGTGGTCTCACTCACTCCTCCGACCCGTTGCGCTCTTCCATGTGTCTGCCTACGCACGCGAAGTCGTCAAGGTACCGCAGATGGCAGAGTCAATCACCGAGGGTACGCTTAAGCAGTGGATCAAGAAGAAAGGCGACCATGTGAAAGAAGGCGAAGAGATTGCAACCATCGAGACGGATAAGGTATGCATACTGACACAAGGACATCGTGCCCGAGCCAAACGCAGGTACTGACAGAGCTGGCGCTTGGCTTTAGATTGATGTCTCTGTTAATGCACCTGTCACAGGCACAATTACCGAGACGAAGGCTGCAGAAGAGGACACTGTGACTGTTGGCCAAGACCTCTGCAACATCGAGCCTGGAGAGGCGCCTGCAGAGAGTGCGTCTTCAGGCAACGGCGCAGCCAAGGCGAACGAGCAGGAGGCGGCGCCGAAACAAGAGGAGCAGAAGAAGGAGCAAGTAAAGCAGCAGCAGACACAGCAGGCTGAGAAAAAGCAGGGCGAAGAGTTGAAGAAGTCAGAGAGCAAGCCTGCGCCATCGACATCAGTCGGCTCAAGTGCGAGCGCCAGCGAGGGCGAGTCATCGAAGCCCGTTGCGGGCAGCCGCGGGGAGCGGCGCGTCAAGATGTCGCGCATGCGCATGCGCATTGCCGAACGCCTCAAGCAGTCTCAGAACACTGCCGCTTCGCTGACGACGTTCAACGAGATCGACATGTCGTCGCTGATCGCCTTCCGCGCGCGACACAAAGACGCCATCCTCAAGAACGAGGGCGTCAAGCTGGGCTTCATGTCGGCGTTCGCCAAGGCGTCTGCACTGGCGCTGCGGGACATTCCTGCCGCGAATGCGCGCATCGAGGGCGATGGGTTGGGCGACACGATCGTCTACAGCGAGTATGTTGACTTGAGTGTCGCCGTGTCGACCGAGAAGGGGCTTGTTACGCCCATTGTGCGCAACATCGAGGGCATGACTCTCATCGAGATCGAGCGAGAGATCGCCCGACTCGGCAAGAAGGCGCGCGACAATAAGCTCACGCTCGAGGACATGTCCGGCGGGACGTTCACCATCTCCAACGGCGGCGTCTTCGGCAGCCTGTTTGGCACGCCCATTCTCAACCTACCCGGCAGCGCCATCCTCGGCATGCACGCCGTTAAGGACAAGCCATGGGTTGTCAACGGCAAGGTGGAGATTCGCCCGATCATGGTCGTCGCGCTTACGTACGACCACAGGCTGCTTGATGGTGAGCCGCCGCGTGCTTTGGCCATCCTCATGCGAGCTTTGAGTTCGTTTATTGACGATGAGCTGGTCTCCTCCTTTCCTCATCCTTCCAATGCATGCAGGCCGCGAGGCTGTCACATTCCTCGTCAAGCTCAAGCAGTACCTAGAAGACATGCCGAGCATGCTGCTCTAATTGCTGAACATGATCTACCCAGGTGTATTCCAATAATGACAAAACAGCAATCCAAAGACCTTTGTCTCTCAATCGGTCACGAGTCGATACTGGCCACGCGGCCGTGTAGTCGGCCTTACATTCTTTCGCTGATGCTCAGCGCATGTCCTCGCTGACTTGTCCGCGCAGAGCAAGCTGGTCCCCCTGCAAAATACAGGTACATAGATTGACTCGCTTCAAGACGCATGGGTTCATGGCGGGCATACATGGAATGGAGCTTCGTAGGCGTGAGGCGTCGAACAGAAGCTTCGAGCTGGACGATGACCATTTCTGCACACCTGTTGCCCTGCGCGTCGTTGGCAAGAAGCATCCAAGACTCACCGGGGACTTCGGCCAACACATGTTGACTAGCCGGTGGGATAGGTGCACTTCCATCGCCGTCGCCGGTGAGGCTCAATACATTGGTTCGAAAGATATTCCGAGGGTATGATATAAGAGGCTCAGGGATGCCCTTTTCCTAACGCTATGTCGGGCCGCCCTGGACTTCATACAGGAGCATCCAAAGTGCGCCCTCCAGGCCGACAACGTCTGAGAGGATCTGGAGCACTGTTCACCCTATCATCTATGACGGACTGTTCCTGATTTACGAATTCCGTCATGAGAGAACGCGCGCTATGTATGGTGTATGCTGGTGGTCGCTGACACGTCGCTGTGGAGTCATTTATGAGTCAATGACGCTCAAGCTATTTCCGTGAGATGGTGTGGCATGTCCATTTTCAAGCATTTTGACTGGTGTGGTGCCAGGCCTGTTGTCGCGTGACGCACTGACGTGGAGCACGATGGCAGCACGTCACTCACTCACTCAAGCACCGCTCCTGCGCCTCACGATGTCCTCCCCCGCACGCAGCTGTAACTGGTTCCGCTTGCAGTGCCAACGACCTCTCCAAGCCCAAGGGGCAATGATAAAAGGCGTCGGGGGCCGGTCACATCCCCTTGACGCTCCTCTCATCAATGAGTACACCCCCAGTCGTACTGCCGTTGACAAGAGATCCGCCCAGCGCATTGTCCTGCATATAGGCCCCCGACAAACGACTAGCCAGTCAGTCAACGCAAGCCCATCAAGACGCGCAGCTAGGCATTGATCAAAACAAGCTCCATCGGGTCCCGCTCGTTCCCCCATCTCCGCTTGTAGCTGCAAGTCTCTAAGAATCTCAGCGAGAGAGAGACTGCGAATTACACAGACAACGACCATCTCACGATCACGATGGCATCTGCTCAACCGATCCGGATCCGCAGGGCGGAGAACGCACCCGGTGGCCTCACCGCTACGGCGGGTAGCGGCGCCGACGCTACAAGCTTGCATGCTACCACGCCGGGCGGTAGCCAATTCTTTGGCAAGACGCCAGGAGGGTGAGTTGGCCAGGTGAAATAGCAGCCACCGTATGCCGTTCTGACATGCTGGTTTCATTTGCACATACTTTGGCAGATCCCGCATAATCTACACACGCGAGCAGCTGCTCAACCTCGCCTCGTCTCCACTGGCGCAATCACCTCCTGCGCCAGAGAAGATCCATCGCTCCAAGATTGGCGGTGCGAACGGTACGCTGCCAGCGCTCATCAGTCGCTCGCCCGAGAAGCACCATATGGCTAGCTTTGGCGGCACGACAACGAGGGGTTTTGGCATCAGTCCTTCGGATAAGCGCAACAACAGTCGGTCAAGCAGCGGGGCAGCAGGCGCTGGGCAGACGGCATTTGGATCCGGGTCATTCGGCCGCACGCCGTCAGGAGGGATCATCTCTGGCGCACCGGGCGCAAGCGCAAGCGCTGGCGCTGCGCCAGCGACATCCCCTATCTCCTTCCAACGCAAACCATCGCAGTCACTCGCTCACTCATCTTCCGGAGGCAGCGGCGGTAACGCAGAGGGAAGTGCTGGCGTAGCTTCCCCGACCTTCAGCAGAAGCCCTGGAAATGCTTTCAACTTTTCTGCGCCTGTTCGTTCGGTCATGACGCCTGCCGCTGCTTCCGCTGGTGGCACGGCTCCTCCTGGGCTTAGCGGACCGTCTTCATCGTCTCCCGCGAACACGAGGCCGGCGGACGTGGACATCCATCGCAAGATGTCCGGACTTGCGCTCGGCCGTCCCTCTGGCGCGTGAGCGGCGGCCGCCCCTTTCGCTGGTGATGAATGTACAGGATGAATTTGATAAAGCGGTAACAACGACAAGATAATTACTTTTTCAAGCACTCGACGATGTACAACGATCTGTGATGGCATTCGAGAATGGTGAACGGATGTGAGAGGCGGGGGAGGTTCAATGAAGACCAACTGAGTGTTAATCAATGCATTCAAAGCAATGTAAGCCAAAGTAAATAAAGTCCAATACGAAGCAAATGACAAGGTGTCGATTGTGTAGTGGTAAAGGGAGGAATCGCCGACGTCGTCACTGTCTTGTCGCTTGTGCAGACCAACTGAGCCGAATAAACGCAAGCTCGTTCGCTATCTGAGGCCCACGAAGCTGCGATGGCAGCAGAGCGCGGCCAATTCGGCCGTGGTACCTCCGTCCCTGCGCCTGTAAGTCCTCCAAGTCGCGCTTCCGCTGCCATCGAAGATACATTTGCACGAGGTACCAACGATGCAGCGCAGCGCGGCCCCATCCATGCGGCCGCCCGTCGTCACGTTCAGACAACCATTTGGCGGTAAAGAATCATGTTCCTCAGCTTCACCACAGGCAGGGTGGCTACGAATGGACTATGGAGTTGCTTTGCATTTTCGATGGCGAGCACACAACTATGGAGTCGCGGTGCTTTCGCCTTGGTCTGGAGCTAAGCAGCAAGTATAGCGACAGGAGAACCAATTTTAACCGCAGAAAAGTTACTATCGACTAAGGTTGAGTATCGTGATTTCATTTTCATATGAGCTGGCAGATGAGGTCGCTACCGCCGTCAAAAAAGGAACAGGAGAGAGCATCCACTATGCGTGCATTTGTCTCCTAACGTGCTCCTTTGCTTGCCGCAGCCTCCAAAAGGGGGCCGAGTTCTCCACAGTTGAAACACGTCCGCTAACGTTGTTGGTCGCAAGTCGCAACTTGCGCCGCTTGCGCTGTATGCCAACCCTCGGCAGCGACAAGCAGGAGCGTATTTGAAAGAACAGGGCCTAAACGCACATAAGCCAAGCCAGCGTGGACCTAAGGAAGGAGTCGCCATGGATCAAACTGAAGGCACTCAAGTGGATACGTTCGCATACACGAGCCCGCAGCTGGATCCTTCATTGCTGGAGGCCGTAGCCAGTCCCAGCTGCGCTCATCGACGACAGAGGCAGCAGCTGCAGCCGAGCCTGCCGTTGCATCGGACGCAAGTGCAGGCACCTCGCCTTCACGGACTGCTTCTTCTTCATCGGCAGTGCAGCAGCTGCTGGTACTTCACCCTCACATGTCCTTTTCTCCGAAGCAGTAGTGAATGACCGGAAGCAAGTCAGATTTTTCGGGCAATGCAAGACTCCGCTCTATAGCATGCCTCAGTACGCAAAGAATATGGAATCATCAACTGTTACGAGATTCAGCTTCGAGAACGGTGATTTTCAAGTGTCGACTCGGAAGGAGAAGAGCCGTGATTTTTGCCACCAACTCCTGTTGCGCATATCCAGTTACTCAACGCATGTGGATTATACGTCGTCAGTTCTCGCCTCTCTCAGGCACATTAAAGCATGAAGGTGACTCAGGAAGGCGCTTTGCCGGAAATCACCAAGGATAAGGAACGAACGATCATTGAACAAGTTATCACACGACTTGAGCGTGCGATTACATTGGCCCAGGTACTTCGAGTCGCCAATTGTACTTGTTCTCCAATGTGCATGAATCATTGAGCTTATCAACAGTACTTTGGTAACTGAAGCTAAAGTGCAGGCTCTTCCTCCTTCTCCGTTTTCGCATTCCGTCCAGATCAAATTTGCGGTTCCACACCGTCTGAAATAGCGCCGTATCGCAACTTTCCGTCAGGCTTCTGGGATTGCAATTTCGCATGACACAGCGTCTAGATTATGCTACAGTAAAGTTGAGTGCATCCACGATCCCCCATTGTCTAACCTTCCAGGTCAAAGCTCAGTCCCTTCCCGCTCTTTTTCTTCTCGTTTTTAGCAGCTCTGTTCTTTCTCTGCCTTTCGTCCTCCTTTGCCTTCCGCTTCTTCTCCTTTTCGCTTATCTGTTCGTCTTCTCGCTGTCGCTTTTTTGCAAAGATGAGGTCTTTGGCCTCACCCATCCCGTTTTGATAGTTGGCAACGTGCATCTTGGCGCTGCTGATGCCTGTCTGTGCTTGCGTTTCTGAGGACGCAGAAGTATGTGAGATAGCTGTGGAGTCGTCGACTGGGGCTCGCCGCTTTGATCCGGTAATACCGGAGCCAGGCTGTGAAATTTTGGCGCCAACAGCAACCGAAGAGTTTGACACATTTGAGCCCATCGACGGCGGGTGGCAGTCTGCAATTTCCAGCTTCATTTCAGACTTTATCGTTACACGTTCATGAAGCCAGATAAGCGCACCTTTTGCAGCCTGCTTGACTTCATCGGCTGTCAAGTGCCTTCCATCCTTGAGAACGACGATTTGAGCTCCGTCCCATTCATCCCCACTAATCTCCCCTTGGTCATTCTCTGGCCCTCCTGGTCGCACCGGTATCATGGGTCGATCCGGGTCGAGGGAGAGAAGCTCATCCAGCTCATCGCCACCACGGCTAGCCTTTGATCCAGACCCTTGCGACCCATGTACTTGGGAGTGCAACGACTGGAGGAATTTGGGCACCGGAGGGCCCGAAAACTGGAGAGAGCGAGCCGCTCGGGCGTTCATCTTAGGAGAACCTTTGCACTCGCCGAGCATTGTGAAGGGCGTATCTCAGCCGTGGCGGATGCAGCAGAGCTTCACGGCACGGCGTTCCGGCTTTTTGAGCATGGGCGACGACAATTGAGGACCGATGTATCGACTCTCCTGCTGTAGGATGTACAGTTAGGTGACAGCAATAAGCGAGTGGAGAGCGTGATGGGAGAGCGGGGTCATTACATAAAAAAGTTACACTCTCGGCACGCTGTTTCGGGGATTTCTCCGATCACAGACGAAAGCTTACTGAGAGGTGATTCTCATCAGCAAATGTCTCTGATATCGTTAGATAGAGAACACGTCAGAAACACCACGCTAGCTTGCAGCGGCAGTAATTGAGGCAGAGAAGCGCTTACAATTCGCAACAGAGTCAACAATGCAAGCGCAAAGGGCTCAACAGAAAGGATACTCATATCAGAAGGGAGTAGTGCACCCAGCGCGAGGCGACAAGCTTCACGTGGACTTCGAGTAACGATTGGATGCATTGAATGGACCTTAATCGGCAAAAGCGGATCCGGAAAGGCGATGAAGCGACCAAATTCTCCACAAAAAATAGCTGTAATATAATTAAATCACCGAGCATCATAGAATCAATAGGGTATACCACCGATCAAATTATAACATCATAAATCATGGCATTTGAATATTGAATATTGATTAAATACTATTGAAATTTTGAAGTACGATATGCAAGGATCATTCGAAAGACCCATCATCCAACACACATGTTGCGCTTTCCAAAGCTCACCAAGTCCACCTCCTGAACCCGATCTTACGCCTGAGTTCGCAGATGGGCAGTTCTACCATAGACGTGCTGTGCATCAATCAATTATACTTCTATAGCAACTGGAATTCACCGGGATCCAGGCCCGAGAATGAGGAATGCGAAGAAGTTGTTCTCGGCGTTGCCTTTTGTCACCCAAGGTGCGCTTACAAGGCCCACGACAATCCATCCATGGCTCGACCCTATCGTCTTTCCAACTCTCCTCATCGTAATTCTGTTGTCTCTGGTTCGTAGATCGGCGAATCGTCGCGCGAAGAGCTCTGGCTCAGCGCATGGGTACATCTTTCAAGCCGATGTCCACCATGCACGCTTCTTGCCGATCCAATCTCGACATCAATTCCGGTACACAACGCTATACTACGCTGTGGAATTGACTGCGTTAGAGACCGGCCGCATAGATGGAAGGCTCGCCTTCTCATGGAGAGGGATGCTTAATCAAGGCAGAGATGGCCGTCGACTCAGCAGTAAGAGAACGATCACTGCAATCAAGCCGGCGAATTATCTTCGACTCAACTTCCCTGATCTCGTTGCATCGCGCCCGTCAGCAACGAGAGCAGACCGGATACGGACAGTTGAGTCCTCCATACTGCTCAAGTTAGCGTATGAATTGCGAGATCAAGGCTTCTTGCCAATCGGGCCACAAGATGAAGATGCTCCACTAGACTCGTGGCGAGAGCACATTGGCCAAGTCTGGGCTGTGACCATGCCCAGCTACTTTGGCTTCAACGGAATCAACCCACTGACTGTATACTACATGTACAGACCAACACCCGGGTCATCTGCGGAGCGCGGTTCACTCTGGCTCGTTGTGTTAGAAGTGCACAACACATTTTCCGAACGACACGTCTACATCCTGCAAACCGGTGCCAAGGAAGATCCGCAGAATCAGCTGCGAATAGGCTATGATCATCAGTGGACTTTTCCTCGTTCATTCCATGTCAGTCCATTCAATGATCGTGGTGGTTACTACAGACTTTTTATACGCGACTTGTTTCGAGGTGGCCCGCACATCGGACCTGATTTGGATATCCGATTGCTCCTCTTGATCCGTCCTGAAGGCGAATCTACAGGAACAAACTCGGCTGCCGGACCTGCGTCGTTACGGAAAAAGCTCCTTGCCACGCTCGCCTGCCATCCCAACACTTCTGGTGGCGCTGAGCCGCTTTGCACGACCAATCTGCTCTTTGCGTTGGCCAAGCAGCCGTTCTCCCTCTTCCTCACCTTCCCACGAATTTTGTACGAAGCAGGGAAGTTGCATTTCCGTTATCGCCTCGATGCGTTCGGCCGTCCAGATATGCAAGAGCCGCTCTCTGCATCGTCGGCAGCGCCTCGCGCGACGGAGTGGAACGGCGTGGGATGGCCACCATCACTCAACCCTGTCGAGCAACACCGCGGCGCTGTGGCATCCAATATCCGCACGGAGACGCTCAAAGGCGGCATCCTCTGGCCCGAAGCCTCGGGCGCTGAAAAGGCGTGCAAAGCTCGTGTTTTGGCATTCGTGCAAAAACGCGTTCAACTCGACCCCTCTCTCTCGATTCGAGTTGTTAGCGCCGACCCGAGCGAGCCTCCAATATTAGTAGCGGGCAGCAGCAGCACAGCAGAGAGGGAAGATCAACTCACCATCTCCATTCGCTCATTTGCGTTCTACACGGATATGCTTCTATGGCCTGATGCGGAGACAGCGCTGCTTGTCGGCTCGATCACAGCGCGACGCTGGGGCGTGAACGATCAAGGAGCCTTCAAGCGCTTTTTTAGGTCGCTCACACCCGGTGGCGCCCTCTCTGCTGCCGCTGCGGGACAAACCAAGGCAAGCGCATCTCAGCGCGTCAGACAGCGTTTCTGGAAGTGGGCGCTTGGCTGTGCTAACCATCTCAGTGAACGCCAGCGCGCTGCATTTGAAGCGCGTGTCCAGCAAAACAAGCAGCATTGGTCTGACAGTACGACACAGTCAATGGGAGCAGATCCAGACACCGATACACAGTTTCCAGATCCAAGCGATTCCACGCTCAGTTGGACGCTGTGGCAGATTATGTTAGCTAGTAAAGCAGAGAAATGGGTGTTTGAGAAGGTCGGCGCGCGGTACGTCCTCGGAACCGAGCCTTGGCTGGAGCTGGGGAGGGCTCTGCTACTGCAGTCGGAGTCGCAAGGGGAAGGGAAGGGTGTGGGGCCATTGTGCGGGTCTGACAGCGACGTGCCCTTGCAGCCTGCTGCGTCACTCAGCGAACAGGCACCGCACAGTTTTCCATGTACAGATGTCTTGTTTGCGTCCACGAAGGCAATGAGTTAATCTGACATGGATTTCCCTAGCACCCTGCGCGTCTGTTCCTCCCACTTGTGCAACCAATCGCGCATCTCTTCCCTGCTCATGCCATCGCAATCGACATATTCGCCGCCATATAACTTGGTGGCCTGCATCTCGGCGAGTCGGCAGGCGTACGGCGCAAGCATGGCGGATGTACATGTGAGACGCGATGGTGCGCGCGCGTAGGTTGGGATGTAAGCATTTCGTGTCAAGCGGACGGCACGCGTGCGGACGATCTGGTTCACCGCCGTCGCTGCCGTCATTACGTCTACCGTCTGCGCTGGACGCTCATGAACATCGCGATCGCGCCCATGGTCGGGATGAAGGTCCGCAGTGGTGGGGCGAAAGAATGTCGACGAATAAACAAATTGACGCTTACATATTTCGGACTGGGTAGTTCTAGCAGCTGAAGAACCATCAATAGTTGCAGAAACAGATGGCACTTGAGTCTCCCCTTGCATTTGCCCAGGCGGCAGTGCATTAATTAGCTCGTCCTCGCTCTCGATCCGCATGCCTTGTTCTTCCTCCGTTTGATTGTCCTGTTCCCGTTGCAATTCGCGCTCTTCTTCCGAGTCAGAAGTAGCGACAAAAGGAGCTCCGGGCATCGAATTCGATAATTTCGTGTTTCCGTTCATTTGCGACGAAACGGGTGAGAATCTTGCCATCGATAACTGGGACGCCGAAGCTTGCTGCATTGAAGAGCGAGCGCTTGGTCTCTTGTTCATGGCCGCCTTGAAAGCAAGATGCCCTTCTTCGGCCTGAGATAGTCTGCGTTTCTTGGCAGGCGGTGCAGATCGATTGGCCACGGAGGATGGCTGACTCTGTTTGCCTTTAGAAGACGTGGAAGGGGAGACCGAAGAAGTCGAGACATGGGCTGCAGCAGAATAGCCAGACGCTCCGGTGGACACGGTTCGCAGGAAATTCTTGTTCATTACCTGCATCGCCTTGGCAGATATCGATTGTGAGTCTGCAGTATTGCTATGCATCGGTTGGCTGCTTGTCGGATTTATAGCTGTGCTTGCTGACAATCCTGGCGCCAGCAGCGCTTCTGAAGCGGATGAGAGACGCGATGATGCTCGCGTCTTTGCAGCCGGCCCAATGGAAGGCGCCATTGAGAATCGCTCTTGAGGTGCACTTTTTGTTCTTGATATCTGTCGCGTTGCTGCTACCGATGCTGTTGTTGACGAATGCAGCGCAGGACCGGCAGCAGCATTGCTGCTTATCTCGGCAACCGGTGGCATATGACCCTGGGCAGCAAGTTGGTGCACCTGTTTGACAGCTGCAATGAACGCATCTTTCTTGAGAGAAGCGAGCGGCCGTATGCGGTCGAAGAACACGTTGTGTGCCACCTTGTCTTCTGGATCGAGGCTGTCGCAAGGTGAAAAGGACGGCAGGACATGTCAGCGACATATAATCCTTGCACGGTGTAAGTCCCACAGTATTGCCCGTATCGATTGCATGCGCACCTCACAAAAGCGGCATATGCACAAACGTGTAGCGTCGCTGCCCCTATCCGCTCGCTCTCTTTCTTGAACGTACCCTCGCGTACAGCGCGCTGGACGAGCGAGTGGTACCATCTGGCACGATCGATCAGTCGCTCAATGGACGCCTTCACAGCGTTACTGCGGCGGCCAGGACCGCCCACTGCGGGGTGCTGGGAGGCAATTGTGCGGAGAAGAGCCAAGTCTGCCATATTGAGCACGTGTGTTCGACGACCTCTTCGATGACGCTCGTTGCTCTATCGAGCTGTACAAGCCCTAAGATGAGGTGCCGATAACTGGGCTCTGCAACTTACCAGTACATCTCGCTTTTGGGTTCGCGTCCCACACTGTCAGGCCATTCCGCTGCGAGTTGTGTGAATAGCATTCGGTGCAACTCGATTCATAAACAAATCACGCCAATACATAAATCACTTTCAGGTATGTGGTGCAGAGCGCCGAGGCGTGTGGGAGGGTTTTAGGCAAGCCACCAAATTCCATTTCACAGCTTCAAGAATACCAATAACCGCTGAGTACAACAAGAGGAACACGGCACGGGGCATTTCAGTGCAGTGCAGCGCAGTGGGGCAAGATCAGACAACAGGCAACGCGTACGGCGCCAAGTTTCCGCCAATCTTATCTGTGACCTTGGTGTTGTTTGCGCTCGTTGTGCGGTGGAACGTGTATCCTTTCGAGTCAGAGTAAGAGCTGGAGAATTTAGGAGATTGGGATGGGTCAGCCACTTGTGACCTGTCACGATGCGCGAATGTTAACTAGCGCTGCTCGGCCCGTCGCGACTCACTACCTCTCTGACGTCATGCCGAATCCACTGGTAATCGAACCGTTCTGAATGGTAGATGCTGCTTGCGCGGTCTGATACATGTGGATCGTCGTCTCGCTGGGTAGCCAGTAGTTGAGTGCCTGGGGTGACAAATTCGTCAGCGCCTCGTACCGATGGTCGACGCTTGTGTTGAGCGTGCTGCTATCCACTACCAGCGAGACGTCCAGCAGAAAGTCGAATTCGCAAGCCAGGAACGGGCGGCCGCCGTGCGTGCTGCGCGACTTTCCCGAGGACGTCTGGTTGATGACCTGCAATGTGGGCCCCGATGAGTCGAAGTTCGAGTAGCTGTACTCCTGTTTCCAGCTGACGTGCATCGGATCGTTCTGATGGCTCTTGCTGGGACGCGAGACGTTGGCTTCGATCAGGATCGTGCGAGGGCGGACGATGCGCACTTCGGCGGTCAAGCTGCCATCCTTGTCAAGGTCACCTTGCACTTTTCCGGCGGTGCGGAATGCTGCAGCGGGCAGTGCGAAGGGCTGGATGCCATACCGTGTGATCTCTCCCGTCGTCGGCTCGTCGCTGGTCGGGTCGATGTGCACCTGCACGTTCCCGCTGAGGAACCAACTAGCGTTAATCGTCCCGTTCTTCTCGGCGCTGACTACACGTAGCCGGAAGGTGTGGTCATTGCCGTCGCTGAGCGAGCCGAGGAAAGGAGTGATGTCAACTAGGTACGTTGGCTGGTCCCATGCGCCGAACGACGCTTCCGGGCGCCACATCAGCGGGTTGATGCCACCAGTGAAAATGGTGGCATAAGGCAGAGCGATTCCCGCGAGCTTGTCGTCAATCAGCAGCTGCACCTCTCTGAACGGTCCGCGCGGGTAGAGGCCCAAATTATGCGCCGTCACAGAAGGAACCTCTTTGTAAACCTCGTCCGGGATGGACGTGTACCAGAACTCCTCGGCGGCGGTGCCGGATGCGTAGATCTCCACGATGGCGGAAAGCGCGTTGCGTGGAAAGTTGGACACGATCGTCAGACCCGATGCGGACGGCGAGCTGTTGTCGTCGACGGAGGCGCCGCCAAAGGAGAATAGGGAGTTACCGTTTGACTGCCGAGTCGAGAGCGGGATCAAGACATCGGCCGTGCGGTCTTTGAGGAAAGGCGAGGAATGGAGATGAGCTTCAAAAGTCGCGCTAATACTGCTGTTGGTGATGCTGCCAGAAAACGGGACTTGAGCCGCGGGCTTGTGGCCTTGCGCACGCTTCCGCATCGTCGAGCGATGGGCAATCACATGCTGTGCTGCAGAATCTGGGCCCGCCAAGACGACTTGCTTGGGGTGATTGGGTAGGTAGACGCTGAGAGACAGCGTAACTACAGGGAAGAGTAATGGAAATGAGCGCGATCGAAAGCTGGACACGCGCAAAGAGTCAAGTACTCATACGCACTGTCTAAGATCCCGGTGTACGTGCTATCGACAATGTTCGGATAATCGAAGACCATCTTTCCATCTTTACTCAAGAAGGGCCAGTACTTACTGACGTCCTTTCTGGTCGACCAGACAATCCCGTATGACGTCGGCTCGGGGTTATCCGTGCGCCATAGCTCCAGGCCGTACCCATCGTGCTCGTTTCCGAGCCACACCGTACCGAGGCGGTCGAACTGACGGCCTTTGGAGGTGCCGTTCTGCTCGAGCACGATTGAGACCCACTCGTTTGGGTCCGAGCAACCGACAGGCAGGAGCGAAGGAGAGTACGAGAAGACGGAAGGGTCTCCATAGCTGCACGTCAGAGTTCAGGAAAGTTCAAGGACGTGCAACTGGTCAGATTTATGGCGCCTGTTGCAACGCAAACGCTTCACCTACCTGTTTGCAAAAGCACGGCTGATCAACTGGATCTTGCACTCCTTAAGGTGCTGCCTGCGCGAATCGACGCGTGGTGGGACATTGACCTCAAAGTTCCTCAGAGGAACTGTAGGAGCGGCAGCATCGGCGGCGACTGCAGGCGAGACGCCACCTGTCTGCGATTGACCCGCGCTGCTGTGATCGCCCACGAGGGGCGAGGCAGCCCTCAGGGGGAGGCCAAAGCGGGTATGAGGGGCTGTATTGCTTTGCAGCGCAGGGGCACGTGCGCTGGCGGCCACCGCTGCAAATTGTGCGACGCAAAGGATGGCAGCTGAGAGGGCAAAGAGAGGCTTCAAGAAAGGGGTTGGGGCGATGGGGAGCATATTCGCAGCACAGTAAAGAGAGCTAGAAAGCGAACAAGCGGCAATAGCCTCGTGTCGGGGGTGGCGGATGTCAGTGGTTGGGCGGCGGGGCAGGATGGGGGCAGAACAGGTGGCAGGAGTACGATGCAAGCTGAGAGAAGCGGGGTTTGTCACCCACCGGCCTGAAGGCTTCAGGGGCGGAGGGATGGCCGGTCATATTGGTCCATTAGGAGGCACAGGGGGTATCTGGGTATCTCTTTTGTATGACGATCCATATGTTCATACATAGAGCTATGCTACGTAGGGGTTAATCAAACTCACGATTACTCTGTCGCACGAGATTGACCGATCATACGACGCGGCGCATAATGTCCACGAGAGCACCAGGCAGGCACAGGGAAGCGCACGGAGGAGAGTCTAGGGTTACATAGTACAAAACTATTGACCCGGTTGCAGATCCGTTCTGGCGAGCACCCACCGCAATGCATTTCAGGACTACTCCAGAACACATGGCACGGGCCCAGATTTGGATCCAAGTAGTACTTATTGCATGTTCTCGTATGCATTGCGCCGTTGCGCATCGATTGTGCAAGCAAGAATCAAAACCATCAAGACGATGTTTGGGATTGTGATGATGAAAGAGGCTCTGTGCTTTACCCGGCAGATGGAACCTGGACATAGGTGGCGAGGACACGGGACACAGGTGCTGGCCCAGAATATGTGGGATAATGGGGTGGCTTGCTAACCAGAAACTGGGGGCATTCATTTTCGGATAAGGATGAGGAAGTGGGTGGTAGGGCGTGGCAAATAAATTCTTTGTCGTCCATATTTGGCGTATATCTCTGCACAACACTCCTGTTTGCACGAGCATGTGCAGATGTTCTGCAGCGCACGGCCTCCTGTATACTCACTTTGTCAAGACGCATAACGAACCCACCACTCGGACCAGAATGCGCTCTCTCTCATGAGTTTCTATGATTCCCCTTCGTCCTGATCTTGTCGCTTATAGTGATGTATTGTGCTTTCAAGGAGCAGAACGGCAGATATGCTCTGCATAAAGCTGTTTGCACTGCCACCAGCGGCAGCGCGCATCTGACTGCACTCCTTCAGCTACGCCCCTTATGAGTGCGCGCGTGAGGTCCGTGACGCGTGAAACTCAACAGGACTCAACCTTTGAGCGACAGACTGGGCACGTTGGTGACTTTCGGTTTGTTTTCGGTTTAGACGCCGACGTTCGAGACCTTTGGCGGTGGGGGAGAGGTGGTGTCGACGTCATTTGCTAGGGGATCAAAGACACTGGTGCAATGCTGCCAGAAGCAACAATCAGCCTGACTTTTGATGAAAGCTTTGAGTTCTTGGCACCCATATTACGACCACCACCTCTGTGGCAAGGTAGTCAATTGGTGTTGAAGCTTGCTAGCACCCACAACTGTTACTGAAGACGAGCTTGACTTGCGTATTGTGACGCATCCTCCTTGAAAACTGCCACATGCACGATTAGAGAAAGCAAACAGGCAAGCTACCACTCTCCGGGTTTCGACTCCGTGTCAAACCGGTGGAAAGCACTAGAGACCAAGAGACGCACCACTTTGTCGATAGACACCTCGGGGCGAAATAACACAGCGATTCTACCAGCCTTCGCTATTTCTGCCGACATGGTCGGCATCACATCCTTCGCCACGGGCCGTGTGAAGAAGATAGTCAGCGAACATGCAAAGCAGTACGAGCCACAGGTACGCAGCATGGCTCCCAAGCCTTTTTCTGTCATTGCATAGATGGCTGCAGCTGAGAAGCCACTGCGCGCGGTCTCCTTTATCGTGCGCTGTGCAGGACCCATACTACTATGAAGTGATAGACCCAATCACCAACAAAGTCAAGCGCCGCAAGCGCCCGCCCCCGCCTGGCTTGACCAAGAAACAGGCCAAGTTGCTGCGCAAGATCGCGCGGCGCGCGCACTACCTCGACAAAGGGTTTTACATGTGCATCCATCCGAGCAAAAAGATGAGCATTGTGGCTGAGATGACAGGCTCACATATCCTCTCTTCTCCGGGTTTGCTTGCTCAGCTGCGGTCTTAGGTTCGGTTGGACATTCATCCTAGGCTTAGTGCCAGGTGTCGGCGATGTCGCGGACGCGGTGCTCAACTACTCGCTCGTCGTCAAGCCTCTGCGCAAGCAAGACGAGATCCCTGACTGGCTCATCACGAACATGCTAATCAATAATGCCGTCTCCGCCGGCATCGGTATCATCCCTCTCGTTGGCGATGTGATGCTCGCGGTATGGAAGGCCAACTCGCGCAACGCCAAGCTGCTCGAGGAGTATTACCGCGTGCTCGGCGAGGAGCAGATGAACAAGGGCCTGCCAGACCTCACGCCGAACCTCGATGTCACGCACCCGGCGCAGAGCAGGGCGAGGGAGCTGGTCTATGACAGCAACGTTGGTGCCGGCACGGGTGCGGGTCCGGGTGCTGGCGCGAACTCGACAGGAGTCTCTGGCACAGGCAGTGTCCGATCGGCAGCTTCTAAGCAGCCGCTGTCATGAACTCTTCTCTGAGAATTATCTTCGACATCACCTTTGTATTTAACGCCGTCAAGCGCACATCGATGGGCCATATGCTCTACAGCATCGGAGCCTGGCAGTTCGCTCTAATTTCCTACATACTGTACACCCTAATGGAATTACCCACGAGAAAGTTAATGAAGCCCAGTCAACCAGCGCAATACGTGCACATGCCGTAAAATAACGCGGCAAGGAACGGTATCATGACAAGAGCTGCAAGCGCAATAACATGAATGAGAATGTCAGTCCATAAGTCCTTTGATGCCATTTGAGACGACCTTTCCCTTTGCCTTTCTCCGTGTCACTTACAGCAAGCAAGACAATGGCAATGACGACACCGACGATCAGCAGCAGACACGCTGCTCGTCGTCCGGCTTTGCGCTGATATTCGTGGGCGCTGACCAGCTCTCTATCTGCGCCTGCCGTATTTGTCGCGATGGAGGTGATATTGTATTCGATGTTGTCTGTCGGTGGGCATGTGGTTCAAATGGGTCATGTCAGTCAATCGTTCAGAGGCAGAATGCGCCCCTGTAAGTATGTGCAGGCCCTGCACTCACCAATCATCCCGCCCTGTTCCTGCACAATATGCCCGAGATCGCGGAAGATCTCGTTGAGCTCGTGAATGCCCGATTCGATCTCCTCGATCTCTGCCTCTCGCTCGGCGATAAGCGTTTCCTGGAACTCCAGCTCCGACTGACTCGGCCCCTTGGGCTTTTGTACTAGTACCTGTGCCTGTTCCTCGCCGCTTCCGTTGCCTTGGACCTGCTGCGCTTGCGATCCGCCCAGATCGACCAGCTGCGCTTCCTCAGACTCAAGCGCTCTGCAATGGGATCAGCATGGTGCCAGCCTGATCAGCTATCACCGCGGGAGAACAAGTTGCAATACTGCACCGGGACGGACTCACGCTTTATTGGAAGTACCCTTGCTTCTCCCCAGGCTCCTCTGCGCAGCAGCACTTCCTGCTGCACCTTTCGCAGCTGCCTCCCGCCTTGCCCCCTCGAGTGCATCGCGATTCCGCTCGGCGCTTAGCCGCTGCGCGCTCTGGAAGCCCTTGAGAGCCAGCTCGAAGTCGCTTTGTAGTTTTGCGACGGCGAGCTTCGTCTTATGATTTGCGCCCGATGATGGGGCTGTGAATCGCGATAGCGACTTGACGTCCCCAGTCGAGTCTTTGACGAGTGACCGAGTCGTTTCGTTAAGGTCGTGGCTGCGGAGGCAGCGTTGCATTCATGTCAGCTCGCTTTGAAAGATTCCAAACAATCGTAAAGCGCAATTGGAGGCCCACACTCTCTGCGCCCAGTCCAGCTGCCCCTTTCCCTGCACGTCGGAGTTACCCCGTTTGCTAAGCTGGACTAATTTCTCGATGGCCGCGACATTGCTGTTGATCTTGAAGATCTGGATGCCAATCCGATCCGCGAGCTTCTTGAACTCCTGGTCGTCCTCTGACGGCGCAGAGGGAGGCGCGTGATATAGCGGCAACGTCGAACCGCCTGATACTTTGGTGCCCAGCGTTCGTGCTGGAGCAGGAGCTGTGGATGCTGGCGTCGGCCGCGAGGACGAGCCGCGCTCGAGATCTTGGAAAGACATGGCAGGCGGCTCAGTTTGAATGGAGCGAACACGCCCACCGCTATGCGCTCAAACACGCAATGAGATCTTCCTGTTGCTTAGATTGGTGAGCCATAATGGTGTCGACCACGAATACCTCCATGAGATAGGAGCAAGTGGTGCGTGGCGCTCCAGCGCGAAACACTGTGCCTTTCGGCCGGACAGCAGCCACGAGTTTGCGACACTCTCACCGTGTGCCGCTTTTGATGTCGTGTTTAGCTCTAGCATATGACGCTGACGTTCCCAAAGCACCTCATCGTAATGTATCATGTAAACCGAAGGCAAAGCCGGTAGCTCCCTTCTCAACAATTCATGTTCACACTGGATTAGACGTTGATCTAACGCTGCGCTTCACACCCTTGAGCCTGCTCGAACCGCGCCACCCCCGGCAAGATGATGCGGACCTCATATCACCCCACACCCTCGTCCGTCCGAGACCGCACGACAGAGTTCAAGTCGATAATCGAGTCAATACGCTTGCGCAATGGGGGGCCAGCAGGCTCAACAGGACCCGCAACATCTGCGCGGCACAGGCTCCTGGAACAGCCGGGCGAAAGCTCGGCATCCGCGGCGGCAGGGCAAGGGGCCAGCAAGAAGAAGGCGGCAAAGGGGGAATTCGCGCAGCGAGCGCAGGCAATCGCTAGCGATATCGCGAGCACGACTGAGAAACTTGGGAAGTTGGCGCAGCGTAAGTTGCTCGCATGGCGTTGATAAGTGATACAGAGGGGCTAAGATGGTGGTCCTGGCTTCATCCTTGACGCTAAACAGTCGCTCGACGAAAGACGCTCTTTGACGACCGGCCGGTCGAAATATCCGAGCTGACCTACATCATCAAGCATGACATTGCCGCCATCAATAAGCAGCTTGCGGATCTGCAGTCTTACAACAAGGCGCAAGGAAAAGGGAAAGGTGGAAAAGGGACGGAGAAGGTCGATACACATCGAGGCAATGTGGTCACACTGCTGCAGACCAAGCTCGCAGAAGCGACTACCAGCTTCCAAGATATCCTTGAAGTTCGCACGCAGGTGAGGCTTGCGATCTCCTGGCACATGACTCTTTGGGCTGCTCCTGACAAAGAGCTGTGCACAGAATATGAAAGCATCGAAAGACCGGACAGACCAGTTCATGTTCGGCGGCGCCGCGCCCGCAATGCCCCCAGGCGAGAATTCAGGTGAGTTTTCCGTCTCAAGGGCAGGCCCTGTATCCTTTCTGGTACTCTCAGATCACTGAGAGCCTGACGGTCTGACGTTCGCCTAGTCCTTCGCTCCCGCAAACCTGGCGCCCCTGCTCCTTTCGTACCGGACACACCTGGCTCCACAACTTACGGCGGTGCGCCCACGCCTCCCTCGCGTTTAGATTCGCCGCTGTACAAGCCGAACCGCACCGCTGCTGCTGCACACAGGCAACTGCCTGGATATGATATGGGCGGAGGTGGTGCTGCTGGCGTTGCGAGGGGGGAGGAGATGGGCATGGGCAAGGCTGGCGCGCCAGCAGGCGCTGATGTCGAGTTCCTGGCGTTGGACATGGGCAGCTCCTCCCTTGGAGCGGGAGGGCATGCCAATGGCGGGCAATATATGCAAATGCAACTAATGGAACATCAGGTAAGCCTCCCAGAATACAAGCCCATCTTCTCAATGCTCACTTCCATGAGCTCTTCACTCAGGACAATTACATGCAACAACGATCAACAGCGATTGAGTCGATCGAGTCGACCATCTCCGAGCTCGGGTCCATATTTTCACAACTCGCTCACATGGTCGCAGAACAGCGCGAGACGGTGCAACGAATCGACGAGAACGTATACGACGTTGTCGACAATGTCTCCGGGGCACAGAGAGAATTGCTCAAGTACTACAACAGTGTCAGCTCGAACCGATGGCTCATGCTCAAAGTTTTCGGCGTGAGTGTGGCTCCCTTCGATCGCGCTTCTTGACTCCTCGCGGACGACTGACAGTCGAGCTTCGTGTTCTTCAGGTGCTCATCATATTCTTCCTCATTTTCATTCTTGTATCGTAGATTCACCTACCTGCGTGAAATGCAAATTCATACAAAGGCACCTGTTCCACCTCCGCCTGAATCAAACATGAATCAGCGCGAAGGCGCTTGCAGCGGCTGGATCGATAGCGCCGCAATATCTGGAAGCTGCTTTTCGTCCTGCGCTGCACTGTGGGCCATGACCGCCATAGCCGAGAGCGGTGTCACCTGAGCTATCACTGGAGGGCTAGTCGTCGGCGTCTGAGGTAGCAAGCCTTGACCGTGAGTATGCGAGCTCGACGACGATGTCTCACTGTGTCGCCCAATGTAGTCTGACGGCGGCACGTCCTCATCTGCCACCAAGTTGCTTTGAGATGGCAGACGGGGATAGCCTGCAGAAACAGAAGCAGTCATGTAGTTCTCGCTCCGACTCGAGGGCCGCTGGTACACAACAGTGAGACCCCGGTTTCCGCGGGTAGTGTGTCCGTGCCCATGTCCGCTCCCAGACCCGGAGGGGGACGTAGGTCCTATGGAAGGCGAGGGCACCGGCGAGCCGTATCGCATAACTTCCGGGCTCGCTCTTCCCGACACAGGCCTGGAACTGGAGAGTGGCGAAGCAGCGCGCCTACGGAGACTCTGGTGCCACGCTTCAAGCAGGGCGCGTGAGTCGTCTGCCACAGCCGCAAGTGCCGGCGCACTTGGCTGCCCCCGCCCTTCCTGAGCGACGGAAACATTTTCTAGATGGGCCAAAGAGCAGCTCGTGAGCGGTGGCGAGCCGCTAGAGCCTGAGGCGAACGTCTGAGCGCGGGTCCGCCTGGGTTCGTACTGCGATGAAACAGGCGGTACCACGATGCTGCTGGTGCTCGGCCTGGCATCAGACATCGCCGTGCGCTGTCCATCAGATGCAACGTGGTGCAAGTGCAAGCCGAGCACAGCAGCCGGTGCCACTGTCTCGCCACACGTTCTGCTTGCTCCGACGTGTGCTTCTATCTCGTCGCGCCACCTCTCTCCGTTCGGATCTGAGTTCGGCTCGCTAAGGGGGGTAAAGGGAGAGCCAAAGCTTCCGTTTGCATCGTAGCCCGACAGGTCTCGCCCTGATGGTGGTGCCCATTCGATGGGGATGCCAAGGGCAGACACGGACACTGACATCTCGTCATGGTCGTCTCCATTCTTGCCCTCAAAGTCACCCCGTTGCATTTGCTCTAAGCTGGGCAATGCGGCGGCCCTTTCCGCGGCTTTTAGTTTCTGCCTGTGTTTTTCCGCTTGCTTGATGGCGATCTTAGCTTCGCGCAACGCACGGTTCCACTCGTCGCCTGGCCCAGCGTACGACGCATACAATGGCTGAGGCCTGTCCATATGTGGCGACACAGGTCCGCCAGAAGCGTCGCTGAAGCTTTGCGGCGAGCTAGACAGCTGCTGATCTTGTGCAGCTGACACCTCGCGCGTATTGCGATTCATCTGCGGAGAGGGTGGACAGTTGAGCGTCTCAGTGACCGTGGTGAGCTTCTCGCTCTTGTCCGGCAGGCGAGCAGTGAAGACGACTCGGATGATGCGGTGCAGATAAATTTTCGGTGCTCGCTGCTCGGCTACAGCAGTCGAAACGTCTGTCCCCGCTCCGTGTAAAGTCGCTGCCAAGTACGCAGCGCGCTTTTTGCTGCTCATTCCATAGTCCGCGGGCGGCGAGCAGAACTGCAAATGTACCGCGTACCGCAGTGCGTCCTTGCCCTGCTGGGAGGTTCCAGCGAATGAGGACTTGGGGCTAGTAGCTGTGCTCTGATGAACGATGCCTCCAGCGGCGTTTGGCGGGGACTGGACGTAGCACTTTTGCCTGACAAACGTACGTCGACCGCATTCCATGGTTGAAAGGTCGTATGGCACGAGAAAGACCTTGACCGCCATCGAGTTTGGATTTTTGATTATTAGCTGAATCTGGCCTTTCGGCGGTACACGGTAACCTGGGAAAGCAGGCAGCGCGTTCCTAGTGCTGTCTTTGCGCTCGTGCCCACTGGCGCTGGAGGCTTGAGTCGACACTGGGTCTGACGTATTTGCAGGTTCAGTGCCATATTCAGCCTTCGGCACAGCATCGCCATCGATTCCCATCATCCTGAGATGCGCATCGATCAGTTGGTTCATATAATGTCCTTCCAGGTCGATGTTGCCGACGTACGGACTGTTGATGCTCGCATCACTGAGCATCGTCGAGCCCCGACCGGAGCCGCCGGAAGCTGAGCTGGACAAATCGGTCGAGCCCGGACGGGCAGAGGGAAGATTATAGAAATGCGCAGGGAATTTCATGCTGACGTGTTTGGGGCAGCGAAGGCTCGCAGCAGATTTCATGCGTCGCTTTGTCCCCGCCACATGGACTTGTGGAGGAAAGGAGCATCCATAGCCAATGCCGTTCCTGGCGCTATCGTCTGCCGTCATCACACCATCCGCCCCTCGCGCAGACCGCTCTGTATTGTGAGGTGAGGAGGGAGGCGGCGCGACTGGCCCGGTACCGAGCACACCGATCTCAGCATCGAACATGAGCGGCTTGCTCTTAGCGGCCGACATGCGGCCGGAGAGCAGCGACTCTTCGTACGAGCCGACCAGAGAAGCAGAGAGGGAGGAAGGCGAGTGCAGACTCGACGCACCAGGTGACGAGCATTGCGCCGGACCCATGCCGAGGCCGTACAAGGCGCTGCTGCCGCTAGCGCTACCACTACCTCCACTACCATTCCAGCCCTTGCGGGTCGACAGACCGTTACACGGTGAAGACAGCCCGGAAGACGCGCGTCGGTGCTGGAACGATGAACCGAGACCGGAAGCAAAAGCGCCGGCCGAGCCGTTGTTGATCCCACTCCCCGACCCAGATCGAGTGGAAGAAGTTGGACCGTCGAAAAGGGCCGAGCGGCGAAAACATGATGCGCTAGACTTGTCGTTGCATGCTGGCCCGCTGCTGTTGCGCAGAGACGGCATAGATCGACCATACGGCGTTGCAGGTGCACGAGGTACTTGTGACAGTCCGCTCTGCGACAGTGCCGGCGACCAGTGTGGACCGCTGCGTCGCTTCCGTGGGACCCCCGAGCCACCTTCTTCGCACGTTTCTGGCTGCTCATCTCCTTCGTTCTCGGTCTCGTCCTCCTCTTCGTCTGATGCATGCCGACTTCCGAGCGAGAGTGGCGAGCTCTTGCGCAGCTGCCGGAAGAGCGGCGGGGGCGGCGAGCACCACGTGTGCCCGTGCTGCTGACCAGGCGCGGAGCCATGGTCTTCAGCGAGCTCGTTGGTATGGAACCTATTTGGTGCACCTTCAGGCCCGGCAATTGCACCAGCTGAAAGCGTCTCAGGGACTGACGTCGGCACCCGACGCTGATACTGCAGCCCGCGCTGTTCAAGGCGCTCAAAAAGTGTGCCGCCCATGGATGCGATTGCTTGTGTTGGAAGCGACGCGTCCGCGACAGCGAAGCGTCCGTCGCGCTCTTCGGAGAGTGAGGCGTGCAATGCCTCGGCGTAACCGTGTTGGTCGAACATGTTGGCGTCTCAAACACCCGTTGTTAGGGTTCGAGCTGTTCACGACAAGTCGCGGAAAGGAGAGACCCCGATGCATCAGCATCAGCGGGGCTCTCACTACACGTCTCGAGTGCGATGCTAGACATCATTGAACAGAGGCTCACTTTCGATCGATTAGCTCTCCGAGCGCTCGCGATTCCTTCTCCCGATGTTGAAAGACCAGCGATGAGACCATTCGCTGCTTTTCATGCTTGATCCGTTTTTGGACATATTCGTCAATGTCTGTGAGGAAAGTCCCAGACATGCTGTGGGCGGGCGCTACAATGACGGCGGCTCCATCATGCAGTTATGTGTGCGACGTGGTCATCGTGGCGCAGTCTAGCAGATCTTGCGATGAATTCGATTTTGATTGCAGTCGGTAAATTCGATGCGGTGAAGAGCTGACGGTCAGATTGGAGACTAGGCGTGTTTGTTGCAGGAAGATATTTGAACAGACAGACCAGCGTGCGACTCAACTGGGGATGTTATGAGGCTCGGAGTCGGGTGAGAGCCGAGTCCACGGCGGGATCACGACAAGACGCTGGGGGCGAAGTGCTGATTGTGACTGCCACTATCAGTCGACCTGTCGCTGGACGCAAAGCGTGATTGCATGGAGACAGTCTGAGGACATGGGAGAGTGAGGTGCGATGAGGAGATTTGATTACCATGTGCGGTGTGCCACGATGGGCCGATCAATTAATCTATGAGACACTGTTTTGGGCGTTGCTTGGAGATCAAGCCGAGGCGCCCCTCCCCCTCTCTCCTGTCTCATCCATGATCAAACCAGTGTCCGGCCAAAAATGAGTGTGACTCTCACAGGGACACACAGTCACATATCATGACGCTATCTCCATCAATCTCTATCTCGCAATTACTCTATCCCGTAAACTCATCCTGCTCTCTCTCCCTCTCGCCCGCGCGACTCACCATCTGACGGCTCGCCAACGCTGCTGAGTACCTGCGCCTTGTGGCACATGATGTTAGCACGGGGACCGTGTACCTTTAGCTTCTCTGAATGCAACAGGCCTTCTGGATCACTCATCCCTGATGACTTCCTCACTTTGGTGAACGAGGCCCGCCGACATCAGCGGATGATGGCCTCAACAGGAGCTTCATCAGCCAGACCTTATTACCAAGCTCAGAATTTCGATGGAGTCTCGGCCCCAGAATTTCTTTGGCTTAGAGCAAGCTGAAGCCCGAGGGGTCGGGCCATGCGATGAGTTACAGTCTGCGCAGAGAACAGCCCGGATGGTGCTCAGGTGCGTGACTCGCAACGGCTTCTAGCTTGCGATCGCACGTCTCTAGCTACCTATCGCCGGGGCGAGCATTACCCGTTCGAACGCTTTTGTGACGTGGACTCGCCGGAGATGAGCGCGTTCTCGGCGTATGGGAAAATAGAGAAGCGTGCTCTCACCGCTTGGACGCCTTGCACCGTCGTGCATCTCATGGGAGACCCATCTATGCACCCTGACCGATGAGCATCATCTGACCAGGCAGACATCTGCAGTATTTATCTATGCGTCACCCTACAGTTCCAAGTGTAACCCAATTACACTCTACTTATCCTGATGATGCACATGCCTTTGGGTCTTCATGCCATCAGCCCTACCCATCACAGGGGCTCCCGGACCATGGAGGTATTCGAATTGAGAGCTCGAGCATCGAAAGATCATCACATGAGCCATTACAGCACTTCTTCGGACTAAAGCCAGAGTACATGTCGCCAAGCCCCCTCAAAAAACCCACAGATCCATAGGATCGTTTGAGGCAGCAAGGGCCTTTTGATTCTGTGGCGGCTGGTTTTCGACATCACTAGCTTCGCATTTCCCCTCCTTGGTTTCCAAGTTGTGCGCCCTGGCCAACGCGGAAGCCGTGACGAACGCTCTGTACGTCTTAGAGCCTTTGAGATGCGACCCGGGTAATGAATACGCCAATACAGGCGCAGGAGGTGGATTCCGCCGCTTTTCATTTGGCTTTAGGATCGGCGCCGTCTCAGTATCGAAGAGCGTGCCATACGTGATGTCCAGAAAATCTTCCAGGTCATACCGCTCCCTCGTGAACGGCTCCGCCAAAATCCGACTGAGCGTCGTCACGCTGTGCAGCCAGTGGCTCTGGCCGCCGAGCCCTTGCACCGCGAGCGGGTCACGTCCTGCATTCTGCGCCGCAGCGAGCGACGCGCCGAACGACGCAAGCTCCCACAGTGACGACTCGATCGCGTGCGTCGCGGTTGGGTCTGTCTTGCGCGGGTCGAAGGGGTCGGCAACGCCAGCGGGCCCAGCACTGAAGCGGTCTATCTCAATAGCACTGCCGCCGGCGACACCAACTCCCAGCGTCGAAGAAGCCGAAAAGTCGCGGTGGATCAGCTGCATGCACTGCGGGTGCCGCTTGAGCAGCGACCAGATAAACGGGACCAGCGTGACTGCCGCTGCTGGCGGAGCACGTAGGGCCAAACGCGATAGCCGCTTCGCAAACGATGCGACAAGTGCAGACGGTAAATGTGTGGATGAAAGGAACGTCTCCAGCAGGCGCAGGAAACGCGAGCGGTAACGCATATGCAGGACAGAAGGAGTCGTCTTGACCGAGACTGAGGCCTCTGCTACTCCATCTGACTCTGCGCTTCCCAGGAGCGCATACAGCTTCGTGTAAAAGGCAGGGTAGTCGAGGTTGTGGTGAATCATGAGCGTGAAGAGACCGTTGAGGGCGAGCAGGCTCGTCGCGCCGCCAGCATCCACGCAGTCGACGAGCCAGTCCAACAGCATGTTGGGCTTGACGAGGTGCGGAAGAATCTGAATGTGCAGACGCAGCAGAACTTCGTGTGTCTGAGCAAGAGATATTTCACCGCCGATCGGACCCGAGGCCCCGCCTTCGGCAAGCCCTGGGAGGAGCAATGATAGCCAGGCATTGGAGAAGGCTGCCTTCTGCTGCGGCAGCGAGTGTACCGCTTGGTAAAAAGGTAATCCTTGACGCCGCCTTCGATTCTTTGCTGCTTTTTGCGAGCGTACTGCCGCACCACCGAGGCCAGTGGCAGCATTGCCATTTGCGCCAACCTTTGCTTTCTTGGTACGATCTTGCGGCCGACCCGACTCTTCGTCCGAGTCGGAGAACCAGTCTTCCAAAGGTTCTTCGTCTTCATCTGAGTCTCCGTCTTCAGTGAATTTTCGCTTCTTGTCTCCGTCCTTGACTTTTCCCTTGCCCTTGTTCGGCTTCCGCAGCGAGGCGAGGTTCGGCAGAAGGAAGGCATTGAGGTCCGATTCCTGTACCGGCACAGCCGTAAGCAAGACGAGAAGTTGAAGGGCGTTGGAGCGCAACTGTTCGTTTGCTGCTACGTGGCTTGGTGGCGAGCGGAGCACACCACTGAAAGGTGCAGCAGAATGCGTCAGCATGTCTTCAAATCTGTCCCGAATGCACGCTTGCTCACCTAATGTCTCTGCACGTTGCGTACCGGACATCATCAAAGTTCTCCAACAGGTCGTCTGCAAATTTCTGCCTAACATCTTGCAGCACTTTTCCGCTGGTCAGTGAGAATGATTCTCTGACCCCCCCATCACTGTCCACCTTGAGGCACTCTACCGGTGTGGATCCGAAGATGAGTGCATGCATAAGTGGCTTCCAGGGTGATTGTGCCCAGAGAGGGGCGAGTTCGCTTTCCTGGCCCTCGTTGGACATGGCTCGCCGATGTGTCTGTCGGGTGAGGCTTTGACTAGCCTCGACTTGAAGAGCTACTAGGCTTTCCAGCACCTCTTTGCGGATTCCCTCTTCGGCTGCACCTCCAGAAGCAGTCTCGAAGCCAAGAAGCGAGCAAAGTAAGAGGACGTAGGCATTCCATCTTCCTTGCAACCAGCGGCCAACTAGCTCTTCCGGATTTTTGAGCTCCAGTCCTTCACTGGAAATGCAGCCCCTTTCGTCGATACTCGAGTGGAGCGGAATCCTGTCGGCTTCGAGAAGCGTCAAAAAGGAACGCTGAAGAACTTGAATGCAGACATGGACAGCCTTCAGAGTCGAAGCGACCTCGGAAGTGGACACTGAAGCCGTCTGTCCTTTTGCAGTAGCGCTGTCAGATGCTGCCACAGATTTTGCGAACTTTACACAGAGCTCAATCAGCTGTTGGAGAGGATTGAGATCGGCAGACGAGGCGAGCTGCTGCTGCAGAGCGAGGACAGGTGCAAGCACCGGGTCTGATTTTTTGGCCTTTGCCTTGACGGGCTTTCCAGCGCCGCTGGACGGGCCCGCCTTGCACAAAGCCTTGTCCTCTGCAGCGATAGGCATGATTGCTACACCTGAGCACCTAGACTGATGTCTACACGGGTGAGCACAGGAAATAAACCCCAGCCTGTTGCAGCCTGGCGAATGACCACGTACAGGAAGGCCGTGATCGCATTTCTCCAGGTGCGAAGATCGTCATCTCGACAGAAAATAGAGTCCGGCACGACCAAATTTTTGTTTTCCGGCCGAGATGTTGTGAGCAGAGTGGGGAATGCAGCAAAGTAGGGTTGGAGCTCGAGTTGCATGCAGCTCAGATCACCTTCAGCTGAGAACAGTGTTTGGAAACGGCAGTTGGAGATGGCAATGGGTACGAAAGAATCGACGATATAAACACCGCAAAGTGCCGCTACATTAAAATGCCACTGGACTGCGGGTCCCCTTGCTTCACTACACCGCTCCAGTCAAGTATCATCTGGTTCTCCCAGTCATCACGAGGGTAGACAAAGATGACATGTAGCTTAGGTGCGAATACATCAAATGCACAAATCTCGATACTACCCCTGGAAAGCAATACCTTTCTTGCTAATCAGCACATTCCCGCCCGCTGCAAAACCAGTGCCCTCTGTTTGCAATTTGACGATGTCCTTGGGCACATTGACCTTCGTATCACATTCAGCGCACTGGCCCTTCCGGCCGGCATTTTCGTCTTTCTCTTTCGCGCTCGGTTTCCCTCCAACAACGGGGTTGGAAACGGATAGCGATGCTGTGTTGAGCTTTAGCGGCGCCAGAACGAGAGTATCGATGCACGCTTGGCATAGCGCGTGGCCGCACCGTCTAAGAATATAGATCGTTGTGGCTTGGGTAAAGCATGCCTTGCATGTTGGGCAAATGGCGCCTCCACCGAGGGCACCTGCTGAAGTAGCCGATGCTGCCGTGCTCGTTATTGAAGAAGCCTCGCTATCCGCTGCTGCGCCTCCTGCCGATGGTATATCGGATGAAGGACGCTGAAAGTGTACCGGGACCAACTGCTTCATCGTCAGCGTATGCCCTCTCTCGCCAGCAGCCTTGCACACCGGTTTCATATCCAGCGGTGCGCTTCCACCTTTGGTCGCTGCCCATCCTTTCCCATAGATTCCTAATGCAAAAGCGTCTTGTCGCTCGCTCGGCGTGAGCTCGGGGAGCCAAAAGCTAGGCAGCTTTCTGTGCTTGCGAGCGGCTGCTTGCTCGTCTAATAGCTTTTCGAGTGCTCGCTCCTCTGCTTCTTTCGCTGCTATCTCTGCACGCGCCGCAATACCAGACAAATCTCCGCCGTGTGAAGGCGATGTGTCAGACGCTTTCCGCTTTGATGTACCTGATATTCAGCAGCAGAAGACAGATAAGTATCGCGACAGTCTCCGGGACTCTGAAGCGGCAACCTGTTGTAACATACCTGTCGAGCCCTCTGTTCGATTTGATGTTTCACTGTTGGTACCCAGTCCAATGGACGATCGTTCAAAGTCTCTGATGACCCTATCCCTAGCTTCCTGTCTCGCACGCGCTCTCTCCGCCTCCTCTTGCCTCGCCAGCAAAGCAATTGCTTGTCTTTGCCGTTCGATCTCTTCCTTCTGTGCGAGCAAATCTGCGTAGGCGCACTCCTTGCAGAACAAATGCCCTTGAGAGCAACATACCGCATCGCGTGCTGTCGACAGGCATAAGGTGCAAGCATCAAATGCTCGTTGTGAAAATGCTGACAGCCTCGCGGTGGATGAGCCCCAGATTTTTGCTGCTTGTTGCCGCTCGTGGTACGTGAACTGCCCGCTGGCAGTGCTGTTTTTGGAGTGGCGAGGCATCTTGAACGGTGAAACGTAGGATGCTGAGTGTCAGCACTTAGGGGGTCGGGTGGTTCAGTTGGAGGCCAGTATGTGAATCATTGAACGGGAAGGCTTTAAAGGCGTCAATCCATCACTTGCACCCAGAGCTGGTCGCATCGGTGTTTGTTGCCGAAAAGATAACACTGAGAAATCTGACGAGAGATACATGGAGAGCCGAGATTGGAGCGCTGGGTGTCTTTTGACATCTTCGTGGGGTCTCAGCACCTTTTCGTTGGCATCTGTTTTCGGCGGTGGAGCGCCGCCACACGATCACCAGCATCGTTCTCTAGAAGCATTGAAAGAAGGCTATCTTCATTCTCCATTGCGTCTGCGTCCATCTCTCCTTCATCGTTCACAACATTCATTTCGTATCTGACTGGCTCTGCTGATCACCGCAAACAGTCCACTCGGTGCACAGTAAATCCAGCAGCGGCTGCAAATATTGCCGCGTGAAGTAGACGCAGAGGTGCCTTCCCTGATTCTCTCTATATCGCCTGTCTGCCGCGCGAGCCGCGATTGCATTTGTGACAGCATGTCTGCTGAAGTCGCTGTGTCCAACGGTGGTGCGGCTGGCAAGAGCCAGCCATCCATGCCACCTAATGCGACTCGGCTCCACCAGACCCAACAGCTGGGTGAGCTACTCAGGCACAAACTCGATGCCTGAATTGTGGTCCTGATGTGTGCGCTGCGGGGGTCTCTTGTTCCCGGCAGATGCCCTGCTCACCATTATCCGTGACAAGAATACACCGCGATCCGATTTCATCTTCTACTCTGACCGCATCATCCGGCTCCTGGTTGAGGAGGGTGAGATCCCGTAGCTGCGAGGTTTGAAAGCAGGTTCGGTGGCTTACCGTTCCTTTCTGACACAGGCCTGAACCATTTGCCGACGCTGGAAAAGGTGGTTCAAACACCAACAGGCATGGAATATCGAGGTTGGTCTTCGTTTCAGACCTAGCACTTACTTTCCTGTCACTATGCTCACTTTTGGTCTATCCTGCTCCGACCAAAGGCGTCTCATTTCAAGGGCGAATCTGTGGCGTTTCGATCTTGCGCGCGGGCGAAGCGATGGAAGCCGGACTGCGCGAGTGCTGCCGCAGCGTGCGCATCGGCAAGATCCTCATCCAGCGAGACGAGGAGACGGCCAAACCTAAGCTCTTCTATGCCAAGCTGCCGGAAGACATTGCGCAGCGCTGGGTGCTGCTGCTGGATCCGATGCTCGCAACGGGCGGCTCCGCGTTGCAGGCGATTGACGTGCTGATCTCCAACGGTGTTGCCCCGGAGCGTATTCTTTTCCTCAACCTCGTCGCGTCGCCAGAAGGACTAGTAAATATTTACAAAGCATACCCGCAAGTCAGCGTAGTATGCGCTTGGGTCGATGATGGACTGGACGAGCGAAGCTACAGTGAGTGCAGCGCTTGCGAGAGATCGAATTGGCTAATGCTGATACACGCTCGCTTGCTCATGCAGTCATTCCCGGCCTTGGTGACTTTGGGGAGTGAGTCACCCTATCTCATGCATAACGCCTGCCGTCTGACGCATATCTCTCCCCCTTTCTATCATGACGTAGCCGGTACTTCTCTTGCTAAGGAGCGACTTGCGCGAGCATTACAACTCCGTGTTATAAGGCTTGAAAGGTCAACAATTGAACATTCCGATGAATAGCATTACCATTTGTATTGTACGGCCTTGAGCATTCGTTCCAGTGTGTCCCACACAATCTTTTTCCCCTTCCCAAATGTGACCCGGAAACCACCTCGAGCAACAAGAAACTGCGTCTCCCTTGACAGTACCATCCTAGTTACCACTTGTACTGATCCCATTGCACGATGTCTGCGCCTTCCTTCCTCAGCTCGTCCTCGATCTGCTGTGAAATTCGGTTGGCCTCCTCCAGCGTCTCTCCCAAAGTGTGATGCGCACCGCTGAGCACTAGAACCTGGAAGCCTTCCTTCAGCGCACTGTGCACGGCGGCCTGCACGCAATTCTCGCTCTGGGCGCCAGCGATGATGAGCTGCGTAATACCTTTTTCACGCAGCGACGAGGCGAGCGATGGATTCGAATCGAATACAGATGGGTGCTCCTTGTGCAGCCGCATCTCTCCAGGCAGGGGTGGGAACTGCAGCTCCCAGCCTGGGGTATCACGCTTGAACCCGTAGTCTCCCTCCTCCTCGTGCTGCACATGGGCGATGAGGAGGTGGTCGGATTCGGCTGCACCTTGTGCTTGCCTTGACGTGGCCGCATAAGCGCGCGCAGAGTCCAGCAGTTTTTCCCAGCGAGGAAGATAGACCTCAGGTGACGGAAGAAGGTTGGCTGGATCTGGCCACTCGAAGAAACAGTGTTGGATATCGACGAACAGATAGAGGCGATGAGGCATGACTACGACAGTGAGGGTGGACCTGCGTAGGACAGACGAGGTTATGCGAGGCGGCGAAAATAAGAAATTGCTTGGGAGAGTGACTTTGTAATGTCCGCGGGGTATTGAAGTCGAACCCTGACCGCTGAATCGGGCCTCGCCGTGGTGGCTGGTTGAGAGGAACTCAAGGGAGTTCAAGGTGGCGAGGCAAGGGAGCGCGCAACAGGGCAGCTTTTACCCCGCAGAGGCATCAGGTGTACGTGGGCTCCTCTCGAATCGCCTCCCGGCGTTACATAACCCTAAAGGCACATATGCATGTGGAGTCCGTGAGACCGGCCGATGGCCCTGGTTAATGGAGGGGCAAGCATGGGGTAACTTATCCCTTCGGTCTTTCTCAACGCACGACCGACACCTTGCAAAGCGCCCAGCAACGACTTCAGCAGGGCTGCTTGTTGCGCTACTGTTTTACGCGCTGTTAGACGGTGCTTTCACATATGTGTCAAGTAGCACATACCAAACAACGCAAACATTTTGAAAGGATTGTCGCTCACGCGGTACATTCTTGTTTAGCCAGCCTTCTCTTCAGTTTCATACCGCGAGCGAAATGCCCGTCCCTAGAGGCTGGCACCCTGGCGAGGTGGAAGCCCAGGAAGCACGGTAATTCATGTGTCGTCTCCGTTGAGCCCAAGCAATCATCGCAGAAGCTGGCTGCTAACATTGCTGCAATTATATACCACCGCTCTTGCCAGGGGTTTTGCGGACGAGCTATGGGGCACCGATCCACCTTTCGAAGACGGCCTTCCGCCGTTCTACGCGCTTTTCTTTGCGCAGCTGCCTTTCATCCCGCTGGCAACGCTCGACGGCAGCGGTCGACCATGGGCTTCGCTCATCTCGGGTCAGGATGGCGAGGCTGGCTTCATTCAGCCATACACTCCGCCCGGTTCTCGCAGTGATGAAGACCGCACACTGCGCATGAAGGTTCCGGCCCCTGAGGGCCTTCCGCTGCGGTTCTGCTTACAGGAACACGGGAGCATGGGCATACAAAAGGGCAAAATTCTTGCGGCTAGCGTTGGTGTTATGCTTCACAACCGGCGTAGGAATAAGCTGGAGGGTGTTGTCAAAGATTGGAAGCTGGACGAGCATGCAGGCAATTTAGACCTTGAACTCGGCGTCAACAACATCATGGGAAATTGCCCCAAATGTGAGGGTTTGAGGAATACTCAGCCGCTACTTAGGCCCCAAGGTTGATAATGCATTCCCCCATAGATATCAACAGGCGCATCCTCACATCAACGCAGCTTAATCCCAAGGTGCTGGCGTCCGCCTACCCCTCCGCACCGACAGGCACGCCACTCCCCGATGTGGCGCTCGACATTGTTGCATCTGCCGATCACGTCTACCTTGCTACAAGACACACAGGCAACCCCTCAGTATATCCACAGGACGAGAGCAGACTTGGTATGAACCATCGAGGGGGTCGCAAGGGATTCTTGAGGCATTACTTTGATCACGAACAAGGCAAGAGCTGCCTCGTCCTGCCAGACTTTTCAGGAAATCGGTGGGTCCGGTTTTGGACCGTGTGCCCTTCTCGAGGCTGATCCGGATTTTATGACCCATCAGCTTCATGCAGTCGATTGGAAACCTGGTGCATGATCCTGTCGCCGGATTAGCCATCCCACATTTCGGCTTCCGCTCTTCTGACGGAGTTTTTGTTCGGCCTGCCCGCGTTTTGCATGTTACGGGCAAGACGCAGGTGCTTGTCGGCGCGGAAGCGAAGAAGTTCATGCGCGGCGTTCAAGCTTGCATCAAAATTTACGTAGAGGCATACACGGTGCTCGAGGGCGCTCTTCCGCTCGCGGTAGATGGTGCGTGGTCGATGGGTACTGGCGCTCTTTCGAGAGTACATGGTAATGAGGCCGATGAAGAAGCAGAAGGATTGACGGAGGACGACTGCATCGATTGGAGTCCTTATAATCCTCCCCTACGCTTGCTAAACAGCGAGCATGTCAATCCCTCTCTAGCGAATCTCGCCTCAGGAGATCAAGTCAAGCTTGCCACGCTTACAGGCATGAGTTTCTGGACTCCAACACTGGCTACTTTCCATTGGTCATGTCCAGTCTCCTCCGTTCAGGCGTCTGGCTCCGACACATTGCACCACGCTGGATGCGAAGCCTACGAAGCTGGGCAGTACGTGATCATGGACTGCACAGGTATTCTCGACACACGGGTAAAGCTGTACAAGCACATGGCCCACTTTCCCGGTGGAGAGAGGGAAGTGAATGACGATGGTGTGCGTTCCTGGACGGTCAGCTCGCGTCCCTCTTTCACTACAGGAAGCGATGGAAATACGCTGCTCCACTTTAGCATGACCGTGCGACGCAAGCAACGCGGAGCCGTCACGCCTGGCCTGTTCCACCAGGGCTGGAGATGGAAACAGGAGCACAAGAAAGGATCGTCTAATTTGAACATCACGGTCCCGATGCTTGGCTTCGACGGTGTCTTTACCGTTCCTAAACCAACAAGTAGTACCGATCCGTTGAAGTTGCTCTACATGGCGCATGGCATCGGGATCACGCCGCTTCTGGCTCACCTCGAACAGCTCGCAGCACGTCAAAGCCAGAGTCAGGCTGAGGGTGCACAGCAACCAGTAGATTCCCTGCTGATCCTCGCCTTCCGCGCCGATGAGATGCCAATCTTCGACGGCTTGCTACGACGTGCTCTTACGGCTCAAGCTGGCAATCGCCCCGGCTTGGGGAATGACAATCCGGCTCAATTTAAGGTCCGAGTGCTGTACATCGAGAGGCCAGCGCCGGACGAAGATCAGGTGTTCTCGTCTGTCACTCCTGAGATGCTGAGCGCCTTACCGGCTCCAGGGTCGGAAAGCGTTAACATTACATTCGAGAGTCGCAATATCCCTGGAGGCCGCATCAACAAGCACTTCTTCTTGCAAGATGAGCATCGCTTGGGCCTTGCCTTCGAGGACATCGCCAAATACAGGGCATACATCTGCGGAACGCCTGCCTTCGATAAAGAGTGCCGAAAGGCGCTTAAGCTCGTTGCGGCACAGGCGCACACAACTGAAGAACAGACTGTGATCTCCGAAAGTTTTACATTCTGAGCAATAGCGAATCGCTTTCTTCAATTTCTGTACAAGTAGCCTTCTAATTCTCTGTGCATTTGCTACCTTTCCCACGGTTCCTAAATTGTACTCCTCGTTGTTGCTGCAATATTATTCTACAGTATCGATATGTCGGACTGCTCGGATGATAAAGAGGTGTTCGCCTCCTGCGCGGCGAGAGAGTACGATCTGCAGACGTAACGACTGGCTTTCAGCAAAGACGGTGGGAAAGTTGCATGGGTCCTGGCAACTCACATCAGACGTCAGTCCGCGAGCTCGCAATCGCTCGACAAGCTTTTCCGGCGCATTTTGTTTGATTGCGACGAAGTAGAATGAGCCGCCCGGCGCCAGCATTTCCTGTCGTGGGTCGGGTGTCAATTGGGCTGGACTTGAGCTACCTCATCCTCTCTTTCAGGTAGTCACTCACCTCGAGGGGCCAGCGCACGGAGCCCGAACCTTCGATGAGCATCTCAAGCAGCCGGGTGCCCATGCTTCCCCCAGCCCATGCTGCTTCAATCTTGCTTTCACTCCCGTTCTCCCCGGTGTAAGAACATTGTGCTTGCGCTTCTTCTTCTGCAGACGTTGGGACGTATGGTGGGTTGAAGACGAGCACATCCACCTTGCCGTGTACCCTTGCTTCTACGTTGGAAAGGAGGTTAGAGATGATCGGGGAGAGAGGCACTCCGTTTGCGGAGCCGGTCTGTCGAGTGATTTCGGCCGCCTGCGCATTGATATCTAAGCAAATGTATGCTGCCCAAAATTTCTTTCTGGCATGAGATACTACTCCAGAGATTGAATCCCGGAACATCTCACCAGCTTCAGTCTCTCCTACGATCTTCGCAAGGAAAGCAGAAACACAACCGCTGCCTGGTCTGAGCACGACTGATTCAGATGGCAAGAACTGATCAAGTTTCGAGGCTTCAGGCCTGAGGCTCACCCTATCTCGACGCAAAGGCGAGGCCGCTTGCATCGTCCCGCAGCGACACCATCACGCAGGATTGACGCATCGGCTTCCAGAGCGTCGAGGAGGATGAACGTGTCCTCTGCTGGTTCATACACGTGCTCGTAGGTAGATCGTGAAATGTGAGCGAGATCTGGCGTTGGAATCATCTGCAGGAGCGAAACGAACGAGTTTCTTCAGCATTTCCCTCCTCGGAACAAGGGAACAGTGTGCAAACGTTGCAGAAAGGCTATGTACGGTGTGCAGGATCTTTGGCGAAGACCTTCAAGTCAGCGAGGAGGGACATGCTGATATGCATCACGCTGGAGGAATCTGAGTTCGATTCTTTCTCTCATCGTCACGTGGTTAATGTGTTTGTATTCTTTCTCGAGAGTGAAAGGGCGTGCGAAGTGCCAGTCGCGACGCGTGGTGATATCCATATGCGTATGTGCAACAATCCTAATGCAACACACGTCACACGAAGTACAACCTGGACACTCGACACGTATAGACACTCTCCTGCGCTTTGCTCCATTAAGCACAACATGTTCTTTTTTCGGCACCCGATGGCCTGATGCTGCATTCTAGCTCGGCTGAAACCGCGAGAAACTGACCCGCGAAAGCTGCGCGCACCCGATCGCAGGAAAGGGCACATACAGACTTCTCTCATGGACACCTTTGTGGGTGACGGGAGCGAACACTCTTTCCTGGGCGCCACAGGCCCTTACATGAGCACAGCAAGCGGAGGTCCCTTTTGCAACGGTCATGGCTTCTCCGCTGCGGGATGCTCGAAGCAGGCTTCCAGTGCGTTCGTCCCCGCATCTCAAGTCATGGGTGCTGGCCCAATCGTTGCATATCCGGGATGGCAAGGAGCGAATACAGGTATAGCAGGCGGTCAGAACACTATATTAGATCAAGGAAGTAGCCTCGCAGCTATAATCGAGATTCAACAATCACACTTGAATTCTCTCCGCCAAAAGGAAAGAGAGCAAAGAGAAGAAGAGGGAAAGAAACTCAAGCAGAGTCTCGGGCCTGAGCTCATAGCAACTAGGAAAGGGCCTGGTGAGGGGTGAAGAATATGCAACAGTCTGCGATCGCTGAATCTCACTCTTCTCTGATCTCGAATTAAGGTGGAATGACGCTTTCTTACCTCTCAACGCATGCTGCTATCAGTATTGCCAACTCAACTTTCGGCTGGGAGAACTGGAGCTCTTTCATCATCAGCTTGGTGCCGCGCATCATTGTAAGTTGCTGGCCGACGCCGGCTATCTGCGAAGCCCAGTTGTTCACCCTAATACCCTTTGCATAAAGCCCGATGAGACTAGAAACGGAACACGATACACTGTCCTCACAACCTGTATCACCAGGGTCACGCATCGCAGCGGCGTCTCGCACGAGGTGATTATTTCGTTTTTCCATTCCAGATGCCCAATGGTCTAGTCTGACGCATGATGATTCATGTGGGATAGGACGTCGGCCACGGCTGCTCAAAGAATCAAAGCGATCTGGCGACTGCACTCGAAATCGTGAGCAACACAGTCTACTACCGCGCATATATGCTGCAGCCCTAACCGTCCCCCTGACAGGCTGACAAGACAGCTGCATCCGACAGCCTCAAAAGGGCTCTCAGGCAGCTTGGCGAGCGACTTGGGTGAGCTTTGAGGGCTATATGCGGGTTTCAAGCGTCGCTGAGGTGACAAATTTCCTCCCCAGCCTGTGTCTATACGACCAGGGCTTTCTCGCTGAAGTCAGGAAACTCAAAAAGTGCAAGCCTGTGAGGGGTTGCAACATTCCATTTGATCGCCTGGATGTTAACACACTTTTGGATGCCAGCGTTTTGACCCAGCAGATCTATACCGCGGAGAGGAGCTGGAGATGGAGCTTCGCAAGCAAGCTGAGGCCGCCGACGGTGCGACCAAGTTTGAATCTATCAAACGGCCACTTCAACGAGCGACGACGTCTGTGCTGTCCCATCAAAATCTTCAAGATGAAGCAGTGCCTGCTGAGAAGAGCAATGTGAGCACCGATCTCTCCGAGAGCGATGACTTCTTGAACTGTTTACTGACCCTTACTGCTTCTTAGGCTGACAAGAGCTTTGAAGTGCGTCCGTCTAAAGTCGGGAACGGAGGCAGTGGTGGCAATGGTGCAGTCAGCAACGGCGCCGAAACCAGAACACAGAATTGTCACGGAGCCCCAAAGCGTCTTCTGGCGGAGACGTCGCTGAATTCAATGCAACCGCCTGTCAAAAGAGCGCTCACAGAAGCTCCCAAGAAGCCTCGTATAGATGTCACACCGACTGCCCAGAATCAGCGACATCAGCAAAAGGTGCCACAAGCTCAGCACAAATCAAATGATGCCGCTCAAGAATGGCACACGCAGCAGCCAAGCGGATTCTCCGATGTCGACTTTGAGGATGAGCATATCGACGTCGAAATGGTATTCAGCCAGATGGGCGGAGGCGAGTTCCTTGACGAGCTCAATGATGACGAGCTAGATGCCTTGACAGCAATCGAGAATGAAGCATCATTCGAAGGAGCCCCAGATCAACAGGCCAAGTCGCCCTCCGGCACAACCATGATACCTCTAATTAATGGGCACAAACAGAGCTCATCCGGTGCCAAATCGTCCGACAGCACGAATATGCGGCAACAACCACAACACCAACAACAAGAGCAGCAGCCGAAGCAGTCACCATCCCATGATGCACGAGTGACCACAGATGCCATGGATTCTCGCATGCCAATGTCTTCTACTCATGGCAAAATCGCCGAGCCCAGAAGCCCCGCTGAAATCGCCCCGGCGCTGAGGAGGGAAAGCGGACGCTTCAAGTCTCTCGCACGTGGTGGCGTAGGTACCGTCTCCGCTCGAGAGTCAGATCAGAAGTATCTGCAGATGAAGTAGCTGGCTAACTAGGAGACGTGAGCGTTGCTTCACTTTTCGCCAGGCATCATCACAGACGGGACCGGAAGATGCTCATCGCTCGTTGCAATTCAGCTCTTCTGAATCTGAGAGTGCTGTTGCAGCCTTAACGCCGCAGCGCAAACACCTGCAAGAGCAGTGGATAGATCGCAATTTGACTTCGATGGATGCGAGGGATGCGGAGAAAGATATTGCAAGCACTCGATCGGGTGTCGTTCAGGGCGACAAACCCATGAAATATGGAAGAGGCTTTGCGAGCGATGAAGGCGTCGAAGGCGTTGCTCATGCAGTCAGAGCGCAGGAGCGCGCATCCGCGGGCAGCAGCACGGGACGCCCCTTGCAAAGAGGAGTACACGTTGCGCCGCGCTTGGCCCAAGCGCAGAGTCAGATGTTCAGCCAGACCAGTGCACTTCCCCAGCATCAGCAGCACTATCAACGGCAGCAGAAGCGTTCACCTGCTCAGGCCCATGCTTTCGGTCTGCGCTTCGCTCCTTATGGAAGTAGTAGTAGTGCCAGCAACGATTCCCGTAGCGCCACGCGCGAACGCCTCGGTAGCCTTGGTACCAGATAGCAGATAGAAAGCGCAAAGACGATGAGCGCAACAGCTCTGCCTCTGCGCAGGCCGCTTGGCGATCTTCCTTTCGATCTAGACGGCAAAAGCGCTGCTCGAACCTACGGCGTACAGCCAACAGCAGGATCGGGAAGCCAAGGTATAATTGACAGACCAAGCCAGCCAGTACTTTATGCGATTCTTCCATGTACGTGATACGGTTCAGCGTCACGACTGACGCCAGTAGAGATGCTCTACTGTCTGCATTCTGTGTAATACTGTCCATCGCTTCGCTTCATGCTTTGATCACTGATGTGCTTTGTTTCCAGAGTCGGGTGTTCTGTATCTCTCGCGACTCTGTGACAAGATGATACTATATCGGGTGATGATGACGTTCGCGCTGACGTGCCGAATGCCCTGAAATATGATGATTTGATTACGCAGGAGCCTTTCTCTAGTGAGTTTCTCTTGATTTGCGGGGCTCCCTTGAGTCTCGGCACAATTTCTCTTCGATCATGGCTCACCTGCAGGCCTGCAACGCTTCCCCATCCACTAAGTCGTGCACTCAATGCCCATCGAATCTCGATCATACGGAGGGTGTGTACATACATATGCATGCATCATGCATGCGTGGCTAGTGGATAAAGGTGGGTAGGGCGACAGCAATGGACGCTCAAAGAAATGGCTTTCATTTGGCATTAACCCGAGAGTCAAGAGGTATGAAAGACGGTTGAGCATCATAACTATGTTGCATAGGGAGCGAGGGAAGTCGGAGGAGACAGAAGGCAAAGAGAGCACTGTCCAACCAAAGTAGTTCGGGAGTACTACGGGCCAAGTCTTCTCTTGCTTGGAATCACCCGTCAACGAGGAAACATTGGGGCCTATCAAACAGAGATTCCTCGTCAATTGATCTAAGTCCAGCCAGAGCTCATGTCCTTGATCGAGTGTATGCTTGATTGCTTGCAATTTGTCTCCTTTCTCATCAGCGCCTCAACATTTACTGCGTGGGAAACGACCCTGATGGTGGAATGATATCCATGAGAAACCCAACAGGATCCTTTGTGTCAAACAGTAAGCTCATCTATTCAACAGAAACGCGACGGAAACCCGCCAGATAAAACCTATCTCATATACAGCAAGCAGTTCAACCGAACTTCCTCTAGTTTCGACCGCCGATATCCCATCACCATCACAGAGGCCAGCCAATACCCCAGGCTTAATAAAGAGCTTGCCCAAACGTCAAATGTGACGTAACTCGTCCAGCCGTTCACTTCGACGTTCAAGGCCTTGGTGCTTCAAGGTCGACCTTCGGTATGTCGGTCCCGATCTCCTACGGAAGCATATTGCGGCAGCTCAAGCAGCATCACCAAAACAAGCTTCATGCCCAATACAGGCTCTTTTCGTCTACTCCGCTGTATTGGCAAAAGGCGCCAGCATCAACGATCTCCACTGCTACCTCCAAAGCGCCAACGAGAAAGGAACGACTGGTGGTGCTAGGGAGCGGCTGGGGCGGCTACACGCTGCTCAAGCACCTAGACAAGAGCAAGTATGAGACCGTCATTGTCAGCCCGAATACTTACTTTGCTATGACACCGTTGCTGGCACAGGCTGCTGTTGGCACACTGGATGTGCGTGAACGACTGTCATTCATTTCTTTTTCAAAGCATCCAAGGGTTAAGCGCTGAGACATGCATACTTCCTTCAATACTTCCACCAGTTCCGAGCCGTCATGGAGCCCGTGCGGTCAAACGGCGATGTGACCTTTCACCATGCTTGGGTCGATGCACTCGACATTCAAACACGCACGCTCAAGCTCATGCCCGCATATCCACCGTCATTCCGTGAAGTTGATCCGACGGTGTCCCTGCAGGAGCAACAGCACGAGGTTCATGCCCAGCTGCAGTCACAGCTGGGGCGCAACACCGACAATGGAGAAAGGTTGCCGCACGCTGTTCCTCCGCATTCGGATGGAAAGCGACAGGCACGCGTGGCGCTTGAGGAGCAGTCGCGTGCGCCAGCACGTATTCCCGAGGCCAAAGGAGGCTATGCCACCAGTTTTAAGAAGCCTGTGCATCGCAGAGACGTAGAAGGCATGAGCACTGCGAGTGAAGTACCGTCCGCGTCTGTGTCTCCGGCAACCACTAGAGGAGCTGACGACAAGCTGACGCAACAGCACGGCATGGTGCATCCGGATGACTTGCCGCGCATCGCGGAAGCAGCCATGGCACAGGAGCAAGGGAGGTACTACGAGCTCAAGTTTGACAAGCTCGTCATCGCCGTAGGTGCATACAACCGGACTTTCAGCATTAAAGGTGTCAAGGAGAACGCATGGTTCCTCAAAGATGCTCAGAACGCTCGCAGCATTCGATGGAGGATCTTGGAGACGCTCGAGCAGGCTTCGCATCCCGAGTGAGTACGGACAGACCTCGTTTTTTCCTACAATGGGCTATACATACAAGTCCATGCTGAAATCAGATCGTTTTGGCGCGTTCAGACTGCCAGAAGAAGACAAGCGCAAGTTGCTCTCTTGGGTAGTGGTCGGTGGTGGCCCGACCGGAGCCGAGCTGATCGGCGAGATTCATGATTTCGTGAGCGTCTTTTGCGCGCTTGTGTAAGCATTCGCGATCCCACAGCACTCACATGAGCTGTACATTGCGTTACATCGCGTAGGCGTCAAATGAGATCAAACGAATCTTCCCTACGCTCGCGCCGCTCATCAAGCTAACGATCGTAGACTCTGCCGGCGCAATCCTGCATACATTCGACGAGCGACTCTCGCAGTACGCGCGCGCGAAATTCCTGAACAACCGCATCGACGTCCGACTGAAGCGGACGATCACAGGCGTGGAGCCGGGCGTGCTTCATATCAAAGAGGACGGCGCGCTGCCGTTTGGGTTGCTGGTGTGGAGCACGGGTATCACAAGCAGCCCATTGATTCGCAGCATCAAGGGCATCAAAAAGGAGAAGAGGTCGTTAAACTTGCTTACTGACGACCAGTTGCGCGCGCTCAAGGCCGAGGAAGGGCAGGAGCTCGTCGAGCTCGCACCGCCACCCAAGCCAGGCGTACCGCCGAACGAGAGCAGGTGCACGGAAGAGGCATACGAGAACATTTGGGCTCTTGGAGACTGTGCGATCATTCAAGGCGAGTAGCCGCGCACCCTCCGCTTAGTGACTGGACGGCCATTGATGATATGGCACCCTCTCTTGTTGCTGCTGCAGGGCGAATGATGCCAGCAACCGCCCAAGTAGCTTCGGCGAAAGCCAAACACCTCGCTTCCATCTTGAATGGGGAGATGGGAGAGCTGGGGAGCAACTCAACGGCGGCAGCCGCGTATCAAGACCAACGGTACTTTAAGTATTCCTCGCGCGGCGCGATGACTAATCTCGGCTCGTCGCAGGCAATCTTCGAGTCGCCCGTGGCGAATATGACAGGTCGCACCGCCTGGCTGCTGTGGCGCGGGGCCTACTCGTGGATGAGCATGAGCTGGCGCAACCGCCTGCTCGTGCCCTGGGGATGGCTCGTCACGGCCACCTTTGGCAGGGACGTCAGTCGCTTCTGAATACGCGTCAGGGTGAGTGACGCTTGTTTAAGCCTGGGGGGAGGCGTGGGGAAGGGCAGAGGAAGGGGGCAGCACGCTTTTTCCTAGCAATCAGCGCAGAAAGCCGCATTCCACGCGTGCCTTTTATGCCTCATGTCGCAATTTATTCTCAACATGGCGTGCGCGGGTCGGCGCCACAAAGCATCGAGGGGCCGCATTTCGCAAGCAGCTCATTGTCCTTGTCTAGCTCGGCTCCAGAGCGGATGCTCATGAATGCATATAAATTTGGCAGAAAAAGTTGCGATGGTCGCTATTACTGTACTTATAAACACGTGTACAAACGTCATTTGTGGCGTTTCAATTAAGTCGAGAGGAAGCGAAAGCGAGGGACGCTTCGGCTTTCCCATCAAACGGTAACGTAGATGGGTATAGGAGACCTCCGCGTAGGAAAGAACAGGCCTTTTACTCGCTTTGCACTTGGCTGCTCAGGCCAGAAGAGCAGCACCGGCGGCGACGAAGCCGAAAAGGGCGGCTGCACCGCTGCCGCTGACTGCAACGCTTGCGCCATTAGAGCCACCTTGGCTGCTGTTGCTGCCGCTGCTGCTTGATGCGGTGATGGAGCTGTTCTTGGTATCGTTGGGGAACTGACCATTGAGGAAGGACGCACCACATTGTTTCTCGACGCCACCGATGAGTTGGCTCGGCGAGTTGGATGAGGCGGCCGAGATGGCTTGCGAAGAGGAAGTGTCCTCGGTCTTAAGGATAGACGAGATGAGCGCCTTGTTGCAGTCAGTACACAGGACCGTGTTGTTGGAGAGGAGGACCCGCTCGAGCTGTAACGCCTTCTCGGGCTCGGACAGCAGGCCGACCAGTGTGCTGAGCGATAGCGTCTGGCCGGTGGCGTTCTGGATGCCGTACATAGTCTCAACGACGCAGTTAGTGCCGGATTTAGTGTTCTCGTTGCACACCGCGTTGCGAATCGGGTAGTAGGAGGTGAGCAGCTCTTGGAACAGGACGGCGGCATTGGTGCCGTTGTTTGCCGCGCGGTCCGAGTCGCTGCACGCAGTGTTAAGAGTGGCGTTGCCCTTGGCTAGCGCGTCGGCGCTGCAAGCGGGCTTGCCGCAAATGTCCTGGGTGAGGTACGAGTTGAATGCCGGCACCAGCGACGAGTTCTGCCCCGCGGCGGTGAAAGTCTGCAGCGCATTCGACAAGGAGAGGCACAACGCGAGCGGGTCCGTCGGGTTCAGAACGAAGCCGCCGATCGCGCCGACGCATCCGGGGCTGTTGTGAGGAGAGTAGGCGTTTGCTCAGACAGTGTTTGAACGCCAGAAAAGTGGAAAGTGAGGAAGAAGACTCACCTGAGACCATTAATGATTTGGCCAAGGCTGCCGAACGGGTTAGTCTGCGGGACAGCGCCAGCCACGGAAGCCAAGGCAAGGGGAACGAGGAGGGTGAACTTGCTGCTGAGCATGTTGTTCTTTTGCTGGAGGGGAGGGCGTGACAAGATGATGTGATTCGACGGATGGCGCAAGGCGTTGGGATCACTATAGGTGAAGACTGGGGTTTGCAACGAGACAGAAACCTTTAATCACCTCGCGGCCTTCGCCTGTGAGAGAGGTATTTATATATGTGGGGGGTTGCACAGTCAGCAGTGCGTGGGTGGTGGCGCAGTGGCGGCAGAGGATGGAAAGGGGCAACAGCGGAGACTTGACTTCGTCCGGTCTGCACGTCGCAGTGCTCAACGTTGTCGTTGGCTTGCATAATCACTTCCGCAGGGTGTGTGGACAAAAAGAACCCAAGTGATTGACACTATACCCGCACCAACGCTGCCGCCCCGCTTCCTGCGCTCGGCTGTTTCTGCTGCCTCATCTCCCTGTGCTGCTGTGCTGCTGATGTCACATGCAGCCTGGTCTGCCAGCGGTCCTACTGAGAGCCACTGCATCTGTGTAAGGCTATACCCCGCAACGGCTCCAAGTGTCATTTCCAACGTCTAGTTGCGTGCAGTCGACCAGGTGGCGCTTGCAGGCCCCAGATCGCTGTCAAGCAACCCATTATATGATCTGGCAAGCCAAGCCGCCTTCACTTGCCACTTTGCAGTCTCCCTGTAGGGCCGTGAACAGGCGGGAAGTGGTTCACATATGCATCTTCGTCCAACGGCGTGCGATACCCTGCCCCCTGCGCCCTCCTGTACTCTGCTAGAGTTGACCCGAAAGGTGTTTGGGGCACTGTCAGGATCCCCGGAATCCATATAACATTCGAGCCCCATTCCCTGGAATCCTGCCGAGACGCCAGACGGCCTAGAAAGTCACAGGATCTAGGCCGCAAGGGAAACCCCCGGTCCATGCGCGGCTCCAACAGATTCTCCATCTTTGCTAGCGAAACATGGGTGGGTTGGGTCATATTACAGGCTTGGGTTAACCCAGCTCCGTTTCGAGCAGTCACTTCCGGGAAGACCTTACGGGGGTTCCGGGATATCTTCTTTCGGGACCCGGTATTTGCCGGTTGTCCAGGCCAACTGCACACTCTGCACTCAGTGGCAGTCTTTTGCACGAACCGTTGCAGAATACTTTAATGTCATTGATTAGCCAGGTATAGCCTCCATGCGGATCTGAGTTGTGAGCACACTGCGGCAGAGCAGGCGCGGCCGCAAAGTTTCCTTTTTGCTTGTTTTGCCTGTTGGGACTTTCATTGGAATATGGAACGGCGAGATGCGAGATACAAAATCAGTAGCGCAGTGATCTTGCAACTCTCTTCCTCGACACGCGACTAGTAGTCTGTTGCCCGACCCGGGGGAGCTGCGCATCCACTTTCTCTAAAACGACGATCTGGCGACGGACTAACCTGCAACCATCCCTCTGTGCCAACGAGTGATTTTCGTCGCCCCATGCACAGATGGAATGTGATCGATCGCCTTTACGCGATGGCCCGGGGATGTGCAGCATGGACGAGAGATACGAGAAGCGGACGAAGTGACCAGCTCATATGCCTTGTCCCCCTTACGCCACGGAAGTAGGCTCCGGTTGACTTTCCGCAATCACAAACTTTACATCTGAATGATTCCATTCCAGCGTGAACTACAGCCCCCAGGCCTTGACGCACCAAGCATAAAATCCATCCAGAGTGATTTTCGGGTCATCTGATGATATGAGCGGCGTGCGAGCACGTGAGACAAGTGGTATGAGGATCAGCGTACGTCCACCGGTTGGCTGGCCAGCTACTCACAGTCGAACATATGGTCGATCCCCTTGAGCTCCTCGTATTCGATCGGGACGCGGGCTTCCGTGGCCGCAGCGACCAGGTCGCGCACCTGGCTGACGTCAACCGCTTTGTCTGCATCTCCATGTATCGCGTATAGCCTAGCCCCCCTCCCACCACTGAGTGCCTGCTTGATCGCCTCTGCATTCTTGCGAAGGAAGACGACCGTGTCCGACGACTGCAGCCAGCCGGCCTCGATCAACTGGTCGCCGTATACGAGCTGCTGGAACCCACTGACGGGCGCCGTCTGCTGCGCGTACATGTAGAACTTGTTCCGCAGCGGATTGACATCGCCGCTGCTGGCGTCCGTGTTGGCGCAGACAGGAGACGAGGGATCGACGAACGTCTTGAATGCCGAGTCCTCCGCTTCCGACTTTAGGAGGTAACCCAGGAATGGCTCCTGCGCGTCACGGAAAAATGGCACATCGAACGTCGTGATCGGGTAGATGATCGGTACGCCCTTGATCCTCGCCAACAGCGATGCAGATGATGACGAGGAGAGCGCAAGTGCCGGGCACATGCCTAGTGCAACCAAGAGCGCCAAGAACCCGCCAACGGAGCTGCCGCTAACGAGTATGTTGTGCGTGTCGAGCTTCACGCCTTTGGCCTTGGCCGGCAGCTCGTCAACCGCAAAGCGGAACGCATCGACGAGGTCCTCGCAGATGGCGTCCAGGCGTACCTGCGGCGCAAGGCGGTAGTCCGGGCTGATGATTGCGAAGCGGTGCGTATTGGCCGCATGCAGCATGTGCGGCGGCACGGCTTGCCGCCGCCCTTGGATCGCGCCGCCGCCGTGATGCCAGTAGAAGATGGGCAGTGGAGCGCATGATGATGCCGAGGCGGCGTCTGCACCTTTAGGGAGCAGCAGGTCGAGCTGCAAATCCAGCGACGAGGCGTGCTTGTACACGAACGTGTGGATAGTCACGTTGGTGTTGGTCGCCATCGTTCCGGTGTAGAAGGGGTGATGGATCCGAGAATAGGAGGGGCGGTGCGTCCGTAGCTGTGCGGGAAAAACAGCACATCATAGATTGGCACATCGGCAGGAATGTCCACAATCCCACAACAGCCATTACCTTGCTCAGCTATCTTTGCCAAGAAAGATAACTGAGGAAGGTCTCATGATCGGCTTCGTTCAGTCGTTATTCATTCGGCATTTAATATTGCTGCTGATCCGTGCAAAGAATGCCAGCGGTACGCAGCAGAAAGGGAGCACTATAGCTGTATGTAATGCGAAAGCCTGTTATGTCCGAAGGGAGCGGCGACAGGTTGCACCGATTTAAGCATATATTGCCTGCTTATGGAGGGACACGCAACCCTGGTGTCCCGCCTTTGGGAGTGAAGTGGCGCCGGATGAGCGTCACCTTCACGTCTTTGTTGCAACCAGGCGTCGTCATCGTCAACCTCCTCGCCGACTTGCAGGTTATAAAGGCTATCGAGCGCCAAAGCTTTCCCTGTTTCTGCGCAAACATTTTTTAAACTCACGCGTCCCCTTTCGTGAGCTTGCGGCAAACCCAAACCCCTGACTTGAGATGCACGACCCTACAACCAACCTTACGCACGCATCGCGCTCGGCAGCGCCGATGCTGTGGATCGGCGAGCGATGCCATCTGGAAATCTGTCATCGCGAGGACTTCTTACCGTTCAAATGCAAAGATTGCCATGAAAAGTGCGTCGTTTCGTCTCAGGCGGGCCCGGAGCGGAAGGACAATCCAAAAGGATACTGATGCCCCTTATCCTTCCACCCACCGTGAACAGCTTCTGCGTCGACCACTACAAGCCCGATCTACATTCGTGCCCCTCGGCTTCTTCATCACGCTCCAGCGCAGACTTTTACGTCCCCCTCTGCCCTCTGTGTCATGAGCCACCGACCGGTTGGAAGCGCGATGAAGACCCCAACATCGCCATGGAGCGACACCTTTCGGCGCGTCCGAGGAGCGCAGGGGCTTGCAAGGCGCTTGGAATAGATGGAATGCTGAAGGATGAGCAGGCGCCGCAAATGCGTGCTAAGGTAGAGAAAGAATGCCGTTTCAGGAAGTGCAGGAAGATCATGGTCGTCCCCATCACGGTGAGTCTAGGGGTCCGGCCCACCATGCTTCCCGTGCGTTTCATCTGACACTGCTCTTAACTCACGCATCGGGCAGTGCCAGAAATGTCGCCAATCCTTCTGCCCATCGCATCGCGCGCCGCAACAGCACGAGTGCTCCACTAGCGCGAACGCCAGCGCAAGCTCGAGCAAGAGCGGATCCACAGTATCCCTGCCTTCCTCATCAAGCATTGCCAAATCGGGCAGCTCGCGCGCCAAGTCCAAAGCTATGCCGTCCAGCGCGAATGCGGTGGCAGCGAATGCAGCGGCAACTATCAAGGCCAAGGTCTCTGCTCTAGGGAGTACGAGGTCGAACTCCAGCGGCGCGACACAACCATATACCACACGAACTGTTTCGTCGAGCGCAGCACCCTCCAAGGCGGAAGCAACACCTCCACAACAAGCCAGCGCCCCCAATGCAGGCTCCTCGACTTTTAATTTTTTCGACAAGACTGACAAGTGGGTACCGCGACCGCTTTTCGCGCAGGGTTGAAGATGTAACAGAAGATATGGGGCTTTGCGTGCGGTAGTGTAGTCTACGCAACTTCCGGTCATGTTGGTGGAAGGGAGTGACTTTACCATGAGTGGCCCGACAGCCTTTGTTCTGCGAAGAGGGACATGATGCTGTGGCTCCATGCTTCAGCCAATCCTCATTTCTGCTTGACGTCATTCCCGCTAGGTAGGGGTCTATTCCACTTGCTGACGCCGCGCATCGTGTTCTCCTCTGCCTTTGACATCTTGCAGACGCGCAAAAGCCGAGCTGAAGTCAAGCATCAAAGCCATGCAGGACCGGCAGCGTCGCGGGCTGCTGACCAAGACGGAGGAAATGAAACTGGCGGATCTGATGGCCAAGCTGCATGTCCGCGGGGGCGCTAGCAGCGGCAGCGGTGGTGGGCCAGAGGGCAAGGAGAAAGAGGATTGTATTATTTGTTGATTGCAACAGGGACATGTGTGGCAAGTAATGAGTAAATGCATCACACGCGCGTGGTTCGAACTACTTCGCAGATTCTTTGACACTGCACAAGGCACGACAATGGCCGAGCCTCCGACGATGAGCCAGGCATGGGGGGGCTTCGCACGAGCGATATAGCAGATGCGCTGCCAGGGCGTGTGCCCACTGAAGAGTGATTGTGTACCTTAACAGTAACACTGAAAACCGGGTGCATTCAGTGAAGTGGGAGGTTCAGAAGGCTCCTGTGGGACGATGGGCCTCAGTCACCGACGACAATGTCTAGCCAGTGTACCAGAGCTTGGACAGCACCCCAGAGGTGGCCTCCCTCTCCTGATCTGATGACACGCTTACATCAAGTAGGGCTTAGCAGCACGTCAGCGTCGTTCGACGTGGACACACATTGCAAGAAGAGAGACTGTCATCTCGGTGTCATCTCAGCGCCGGTGAGCACTGCAAGCTTTGCAATGGTAGCATCAGCTTGTCATTGCTTTGAAGGCGGAGACAGAGCAGGATATTGTCTGATGAGAGATCGGAGAGAAAAAAACGAACGGGTGCGGGATGTGCTCGATAGGCGTGCGGTCACGGTCTCTTCCACGTATGCATCATACCATTCGATTGCGCATCAGCGCGTCAACGTAGCAGCAGTCTATGCAATACAAAGACGAGTGAACTGATAAAAGGAGGGGCACAAACCTTCAGTTAATCTCTAGCGGTTGAACCTCCATTGTACCCTCCTCAATCCTCACCTCCTCATTCACTTATCCATATCAATCTCTCCGATGCAAGGTAGCAAGAGGAGCTGTCTTTTTGCAAACCATGGAGGCTACAACGAACCGGTGGAGCGCGTGGGCCCTGCCTGTGCTCATACGCGACGCGTTAGCCTATCTATGTAAATACTGCTGCTCCAGCAGTCACCACCGCATGCGCATGCCCGCACCCGTCCAATTGGAGCTTCGGCGTTTCAAAGAGCTTCCTGGCGGCAACCCGCACGGAACGCGTGCAATTGGAGTGGGCACTAGAGCTGCGTGGATTGTTTCCATCGGCGACCGGTTCAGGTTGAAAATATCGATTCTGCTTATGTAACTTATGCATCACCAGTCAATGGTCTTCGTTCGTCGTCTGTTTGCTTCTCTTTTAGGTTAATGCCGTAACGCAGAGCAGGTAACCGAAAGAGTGAGAGACAACGCAAGTCACACAACACACGCACTACTCTATCCATTCCTTTGCCTCTTCTTCCCGAATCTCTTCTGGGACATCGTTGCTCTTCACCCCTTTCAGCATTGCAAAGACAAATTATCGATACAACGCAACTGCTTTTTTAAACGTGCCCTGCGCTCATAGTTCAAAGCAGCAACCAACGCTCGCTTGAAAATGGCTGCACTTCGCACCGTCGCATCAACCTCGCTGCGCTCGACGCTTCGCCCCAACGCGGCGGCGACCGCCCGTCGCAGCGCACAGGCGCCGTCGCTGCGGGCTACACGCAATCTTTCGTCGTCCCGCATCGTCGCTGAGCAGCAGGGACCAGTCAAGGGCAGCGTGAGTAACCGGCATGTCGACTGAAGTAGATCCATTCCTCGGGCCTCTTGGCGCGCGAACCTTTCCCGATTGGCGCTCCCCGCGCTGATAAGGCTGCTCTTCCGTTTGCAATGCTTACCTGTTGCTCCACTTGCTCCCACGCAGCCGCCACCTGCAGCAGACTCGGGTGTGCGCACGAACCGCACCGCGCTCTTTGGCGGTCTGGCCATCGCTGTCCTTGCCGGCGGTGCTTTTGCCTTCTTCGGCGACCGCGACGACCGCAAGAACTTGCTCGACGTCGGTCGTGGTGGCGCCCAATCTGCCGCTTCGTGGCCCAAAGACGGCCTCGGAAGCCAGCAGGACTACCAGAAGGTGTACAACGCCATCTCTGAGCGGCTCGAGATTGACCCCAAGTACGACGATGGCAGCTACGGTCCCGTCCTCGTTCGCCTCGCCTGGCACAGCTCGGGCACGTACGACAAGCACACCAACACGGGCGGTAGCAACGGCGCCACGATGAGGTTCGCTCCCGAGTCCAGTGAGTCGTCGTGCCTGCCTTTTCTCCCTCTGAGTCCAGCGTATTTGCGTGCCTCCCTGCTCCAACACTTTGCAAGTCAAACAGAGAGCTGATCATCTACATTATGCGCGAATTCGCAGACCACGGAGCGAACGCCGGACTCAAAGCTGCCCGTGACTTCCTGGAGCCCATCAAGCAGCAGTTCCCATGGGTCACCTACTCCGTAAGCTCCACCTGCACCCTATTTCCTCTTTCACACGCTGTCTGTTGACAAGAAACGCTCTTCCCTGCTCTGAACGCACATGCACAGGATCTCTGGACCCTTGGTGGTGTCGTTGCGATCCAAGGTTAGTCTCTTCTAGCCTTTCCTCGCCTTGTCTTGTCTTGTTTCGTCTTGTCTCGTCTCGTCTTGTCTCGTCTCGTCTTGTTTTGGCTCGCTTCAGCACCCGCATGTGCAAGAAAAAATGCGGCGCACCTCAACAGGAACTCAAACGTCGCACAACGCATCACATCAAAGCACAAGTCTATGCAGAACCCCGTCCTTGCACGTCAAAGCAGCACTGCAACATCCAACCAGCGATACGCCGTGCAACTCCCTTTTTCCTTTTCTTTCCCAGAGTCTTTCCACAGCCTGTCACCCTTTGGCACGCTTACCACACTTTCCTGGGTGAACATCTGTTGGGAGGAGGTCTGTGATGGCACAGGAGGGCTCGTATCTTCATCAGTTTGAAGGCGGGGGGATGTGTTTTCACGCGAACTGGGTGTATCATTCGGGTGCGACCCTTCCCCCTCCTTGACGCGAGCGAATGCTCAGGAGAGGATTGGAACGGAGTGGATGCTTAGGCTCCGTTTGTTTGCTTGCATTGGCCCTCTGTGCCGGGCTCGAGTCCATCTACGACTACACCCCTTGCTGAACCAGTCAGGCAGACGAAGTAGCGAGCAGACTCGAAAGCGAGAGGGTGCGAGTCGGTGACTAAAGTCAGCCATATACTAGGCGCAGGCTTACGTACGGTTCAAAGCATATCTTTTTGAGATCGAGAGGGCTATCAGGTGGTCGGATGGCAGGGGTTTTGGAGGTTGCGAGAACTAAGGAATCAAGATGAGATGAGACAGTGTACAAACGAACCCGACTTGAAGAGTCAGCGGTACTCCGCGAGTGTGTTTTGCTGATGCGTGGTATATCGTTTTGCAACAGAGCTCGGAGGTCCCAAGATCCCCTGGCGCCCGGGGCGCTCTGACCGGGAGGCCAACTTTTGCCCTCCCGAAGGTCGTCTGCCCGATGCGGACAAGGGGTCGGACCATCTGCGATGGGTCTTCTACAAGATGGGCTTCAACGACGAGGAAATTGTCGCGCTGTCTGGTGCGCATGCGCTTGGACGATGCCACTCCGATCGCTCGGGCTTCGATGGGCCATGGCAGCACAGCCCACTCTCTTTCAACAATGGTGAGCCCTGCCCCCCAAGGCGCCTTGAAGAGCGAGCCGCTGAATGCATTTCTGACGTTGTACACGCGCAGAGTACTTTACCCTACTCCTGAACGAAAAGTGGCACGTCCGCAAGTGGGACGGCCCCAAGCAGTTCCAGGACGCCAGCACGGGCGGGCTGATGATGCTACCGACGGACATGGCTTTGCTGCAGGACAAGAAGTTCCGGAAGCAGGTGGAGAAGTACGCCAAGAACGAGGAGCTGTTCTTCAAGGACTTCCAGCGCGTCTTCTCGACGCTCCTCGAGCTCGGTGTGCCGCAGGAAAACTTTAAGCGGTTCGAGCCGGTCAATGAGAGTGGGAAGCCGTATATGCTCAAGACCACGGCCGAGCAGGAAAATGCCTGAGAGCGCATCCCTCACGCGAGGAAGGGCTGAAGAAAGCGGTCCGCTAGCGCCTCACTTTACTTGCGCGGATGGCAAAGGTAGGACGACCCCAGCATAAACGAGCTCTTGCCCGCGAGGCACTGCCACGCCCAGCAGCAATACACATGCATAGACACAGAATTTCAAAAGTATCATCTAAAGTGTCTCGCGATTATCCATAATCAATTTTACACTTTAAAACTCAATGTTCAAGGCTGCCGACCTGGCATGCATCATATAGCTGCACGGCAACAGCCCACCGGTGCATCTGCGGGGCGATGAGTGACGATTCCTATACAGTCACTCACCGAGAGGTCAGCGTTCGGCGACGCTGCATTGTTGCCTGTGGCCTTCCTTCTGCGCATAAACACTGGGTTGTGCTCTGGTGCCGGTGTGGGGTGTGGGGGAGTCGGGGGGCCTGATGTAACGGAGTTGCGTGATCGATGTGCATGCCTCGGGCCTTGAGTATTCACTATCATTCGGTGCATCGCGCTCCCAGCTCTCCTCTGGTCCTTGAACGCGACTCACTCCCGGCTTTCCCCGGTGCGGAACAAGCGATCAGCAGCCACAGATGGAGATGAACCACCAGCTGACGGACCTGTATGTATCTCGTTCGCGTGTCCAGCTCTCCCACACTCCGTCCAGCCATTCAGTTACTAAAGAGAGGTGCGGCCACAAGCCAGACATGCTGGATTGCTACTTGCATAGCTGTACATCAAATCGTGCACAGTAACAGGAGCCTTCCGCCCGCTGCACCCCCCCCCAAACCACCACACTCTACCACCGACGACCGCGACGACGACGACGACTCAACCCTGGCCCTCCATCCCCTCCCGCGCCTTACTGGAGTTCGCACGTCGAGTCAGCATCCCATTCACGAAGCACACCGTAAAACCCAGCTCGAGCCTCGACCGACCTAGCCGGCTGCCAGGTTCACCGTCCACTTCTACTCTTCGTCTTGCGCCTGTCCTCTCTTGCTTATATGCAGTGCGTCTACCGCAACAAGATCCTTCGAAAAATAGACCACGACGGCGATGACGACCACCATCGCCGCCAGGACGTGGTCTCCACGGCCGATGTGCAGCTCTGTCTCTCCCGAGGCAGGGTACCGAGGCGATTGCTTTGCGAGCTCGGGTCAGGGCCTATCAGGCACCGGCAGCAACGCAAGGTCGATTCAGTCACAGGGGAGATGGCCCTCTCAGCTCGAGCGGATACAGAAGGACCCATCACGGCTCGCACCAGAAGCTGAACGCGAGACGGTCGGTCCCACCCCACACGGATGGCAGGTTAGGCATGCGCCCCTGCGGCAGATAGGTGCAAACCACTATTCTCTTCAGCATTCAAACCCCGTCACCCCCCCATCGACGGAATGCGCACCAGATGCCGACGACCTGTTGTACGCCGAAGAGCTTTCTCAGCTTGACGTCTTCGCTGTTTCCGAGGGGCCAGAGCCTAGTTCTGCGCCGTCAGTCTCATATCCTCAGCGACAGCCGCCGCGTCGCCGCGATGAGCATGAGCAACAACGGGCCTGCCTGCATCGTCTACTCGCTTCGCAGAATAGACGCATCGTAGCACATGCACCGGCCGAAGAGGAGCATTCTTCTTTGGCAGCTGCTCTCACTGCGAGAAAGCAAGAAGTCGAAGATAAGGAAGACGCGAAATTGGGGTCGTCTGCATGCGTACACGAAAAAGAGGAGAAGCATGGATCGGAAGAGGAGGAAGAGGAAAGCGCGCTGAGTCGCGCGTATCTTGTCAGCTACTTTGTAGCCGGCGGAGCAGCGGGTGCGGCGAGCAGGACTGTCGTTAGTCCGCTCGAGAGGCTAAAAATTATCATGTGAGTGAGCGCGCCTACAAGGGGTGTCTCTGGAGCGGCATGAGTGTGCATCCGCTCAAAGAGGTCCAATGTCCTTCTCTTTTGCACATTCAGGCAAATCCAACCTCATGAAAAACCATCATCAGCAGGCGGTGGTAGCGCGGCAATACCATCGAAAGCAGCCCGCGCGAGTGGCGGAAGCAAAGGCGCATATGCGGGCGTGTGGAGCGGCCTCGTCAAGATGTGGCGGGAGGAAGGCATGGCCGGCTTCATGCGTGGGAACGGCATCAACTGCTTGCGCATCGCGCCGTACTCGGCCGTGCAGTTTAGCAGCTACGAGGTGCTAAAAAACTTGTTCCTGCGCTCACATTACGTCGATGGACACGGACATGGGCATGGACACGGACATGGGCAGAACGCTGGGAACGGCGGAGGACACGCCCATGATATAAGCGAGCTCGCCGTCTGGGAGCGGCTGACGGCGGGTGCGCTGGCGGGTATCGCGAGCGTCGTGTCCACTTACCCGCTCGACCTCGTGCGCAGTCGCATCTCCATCGCCAGCGCGAGTCTGTACTCGGAAGCAAAGGCGGCGGAGCAGGGACGGCTCAGCGCCGCGACCGGGGCCTCAAGCACGAGCGCGAGCACGCTTAGTGCGGGAAACAAGCTGCTGGGCTCCGCCCCCTCCGTCGCGGCTGGTGCGCGCTCAGTGACGCACACAACGACTGTGGTGGCCGCCACGGGGCAGAAACGGCGCGAAGAGCTCAGGGCGAAGCAGAAGCGCGTGCCCGGTATCTGGGCCATGACTCTCAAGGTGTATCGCGAGGAAGGAGGCGTACGTGGGCTCTACCGTGGCTGTGTGCCTACGAGTGCAGTGAGTGCCGATATTGTTCAAAGATGCCCGAAAGACGATGCTGACGTCCACCACTCACCAATGTGTCTCGCTCTTCGTCGCCTCCCTCTCTCCCTCTAGGGCGTCGCACCGTACGTGTCGCTCAACTTTATCGGCTACGAAACGCTACGGGAACGGTTCGAAGACGATGAAGGCAGGATCTCGGACTTGTCAAAGCTCGGCTGCGGCGCCGCGGCCGGCTCGGTCAGCCAGACGCTTACGTACCCGCTCGACGTGCTGCGACGCAGATTGCAAGTCGCCGGTATGAGGGACAGCCAGTTGGGTTACTCAGATACAAGTCAGTGCTAGGATCGTACTTGCAAAAACCAGAGTCCTACACGGTGAAATGGTTGCTGATAATTTTTTCGTCGTTCTTTATGGTTCCTGCAGCATCCTTTGGCGTCTTCCGCACGATTGTCCGACAAGACGGCGTCCGAGGCTTATATCGAGGTCTGTGGCCAAATCTGCTCAAGGTAGCGCCATCGATCGGAGTCAGCTTCTGGACGTATGAAACAGTCCGAAGCTGGCTCGAGCCGCACCATCATCACGCTACTGGGCATCATTGAGCACAGGCGCGTCCCATCACCTCGAGGGAGACGGGCGGGCGGGTGTATGCAATGGTGCCGCAACCGGAAATCTACTTCGGATTTCTTTGAAAATCTCCACGCGTTTCCCGTGCAATTTGTATCATAGACCGTTTGCAATCAGGCCGGCGTTTTTGACCCGCCTAAGGGTATGCCCAGTGTGTGTGTGTCTGATAACAGAAAAAGTCGGTCGTTATGGGATGTCGGCCGGATGATATCTGTCTGAGGTTCTATTGAGCAACAGCTGAACCTCCCGGAGCCTCCGAGAAACTCAACAGAATTAACTGTATGGTTCAAAGGTCAAGACAGCTTCAAGCTCATTCGTCTTTGTCCGTCGCCCGTCCATCAGCGCATCAGCCTTGCCGCGGTAATCAGTCACGGATTCTCTCCGGAAGCTTCCTTCACGAGGCAGTTGTGAGGGCCTCTAAGGCGCTTGGCGCACGTCTTTCTTGCGCCGTGCCAGCACAATCGTCGCGCCCTATTGTCACTCTGTCTGGCCTGTGTACTTTGTGAATCGCGCAGGCAAGGCGATGCCCTGGTTCCTGAAGAACAAGCAATCACGACAATGATTACAAACAAATACCGCGGAAAGAGAAAGGTCGCAAGTAACGCCGCTTGGGGGATTGCTCACCTTTCATTGAGAGCCCTATTTATAGCTGAGCTACAACCGCACAGTGCAGCACCGCTCTACGCTGAGCTAAACTTGTCCCCCTTCTTGGCGTTGTATCAGCAGCTTCCAGCCGGTTGCTTGTGTCTGACCGTTTGATTTTTTTAGTCTTATAGGAAGTCCATTGATCAACACCACTTCTTCAACGAATCCAATGCTAACGCTCAGGCAGGTGACTCTACGGCCCGTCATCGACACCTATACGGACACGCAAGGCATACCGCACTGCCCTGCAGCGTCCGCAGCCAAAGCTCATGTACATGAATCTCTCAACAGTCAAGTCCCAGCACCTTGCGCTGCACAGCGTGCACATCTCCACTCTCACTCACATACAAGTGAGCCTCTTCGCGCTGTAGATTGTGTCGCGCCCACCCGCTCCCCACGCGTGTTGTGTGCTGCTCCACTGTCTGGCAGCAGGTGTAAGGCTATTGGGAGCAAAGCCAAGAGATTATTCGGCCCTGCTTGCCGCACTGCTAGGTATTGACAAGGCGATGGGGCGAGACTGCGTACAACTTGGCCTTTCACATCACTCCACATACTACCATCGAACTTGACGACAGACAGGTTGGTGGCCCCGGCGCAGAGCGCTCGACCCTAGACCGTGCCATCGCCGCAGTCTACAAGTTAACACATACATGCAGCACGCATCCAGTACTGCATGGACATATTTCACTGGCTCACATCTTCCACTCATATAAAAGAAAGGGAGCTCAGGCGAAAGACGCAGTCAGTCCCAGAAGCACCACCGTGCATCCCATTTGTACGCTTTCACCGTTCAGCCTGCTTGCTTCGCTGTGTTCTTCTCTGTGTCGCTCATCCTTCCTCTCATCTCAGAAACCAAAGTCTGATACACATTCCCTTTTCGACATCGCCATCTTCAGCAGACATTCACATACAAGCACCCAGCCGCAGGATCGCCATCGCAAGTCAGGCCATTTGAAAGACTAGAAGAAGTGCGCGAGGATGCGCGGTTCAAGCACTCAGGAGAGCATCACGATGCAGCTGGTTAAACCGGTTGTCACAGCCACCATTGCTGTTGTGCTTTGCAGCCTTACTTTCATCAGTGTAGACGCCAGGTTTACGCCTTCACATCGCATGCACAAGAGAGCCACGACAGCCACCGCTACCAACTTTACGCTGGTCAATTCTTACTCGTGAGGAATGGCGCCGCGCACGCAAGCTATGGACTGCACTTGACGTGTGTTCCTCTTCATATTCTTTTTGCAGTGGAGACACCTTCTTCGACGGCTGGACCTTCTTCTCCAACGCCGACCCGACACATGGAATGGTGCAATACACGACGCAGGCGCAGGCGCAGTCTGCGGGTCTGATTGGAATCCAAGATGGGCGTGCGATGAGTGAGTGTTCAGGAAAGGCTATCTTCTTTTCTTTCCCTGCTCAGGCTGAAACGCGGTCTCGGAATACTTCCGCTGTGAACGACATTTGCAGTGAAAGTGGCTGCAGATGCAGATACGGACGGTAACCGCCAGTCTGTCCGCATCTCCACCGTGGACACGCATACGCACGGTCTTTTTGTCCTTGATGCCACGCATATACCGGTGTGAGCCTCTCTTCGCCCTTAGTCGCGAAGGCTACTGTTTGACAAACCCGTGTGGATCTCTCGCTGCAACACCCATAGCGGCTGTGGTGTATGGCCTGCTTTTTGGACACTTTCTGCCGATCCTGGATCTTCCGGCTGGCCTGTGGGTGGAGAGATTGACATTGTTGGTGCGTCGCTCTTTTCCTTTCTCAACATTTTGGCTTTGACCGTCGCCGCTGACCGGCCCGTTCGCCATTTTTATTTATAGAGGGCGTGAATGACTACTCTGCAAATCTCGTCTCGATACACACATCTTCGGGCTGCTCACTGTCGTCATCGTCCGCGTCTACGCTGGGCTACAGCGGCGAGCTGATGCTGGGCAGTTCGGGCACGAGCTGCGACTCGCTGACGACCAACAACCAAGGCTGCAGCATCATGTCCACCACATCCGGCGACTACGGTGTGCAGTATAACGCCGACGGCGGCGGCGTGCACGCCATGCTCTGGGACGCAGACGAAGGCATCAGTATCTGGTTCTTCCCCCGCGCGTCTATTCCGTCCGACGTCTCCTCTGGCACGCCCGATCCCACCGGCTGGCCAACTCCGACCGGCCGCTGGCCTGCGACGAGTTGCACCATGAGCTCCTTCTTCTGGAACCATGTGGCAATCTTCACCAACACGCTCTGCGGCGACTGGGCTGGCGCTAGCTCCGTTTGGTCCACCGCCATGAACGGCCAGACGCAGTCGTGCGCCGCCAAGACCGGCGTGGCGAGCTGTGCCGACTACATGCACGGAAACAGCACCGATTTGTCTGAGGCGTACTGGCTCATCAACAGCGTCAAGATTTATCAGACGGAAAGGCTTGCATGAACGGTCTGCCAGGCCGGCCTGCTCTCAGTAGTCAATCAAGGTTACGTACGGTCATTCAAGGGTGGACTGCAGACATCCTGCGCTGGTTTTTTCGTTTCTACTCCTAGCATAGATGAACTGCTTCTACCACATGCTCCGCTAATTAGGACACGCTTCCTGCCATTCTTGATTGCTCTATAATAATTTTTTCGCATCTCGCAACTAATAGATAAAAATTACCCTGCTCAGCGTCGAGCCGGGGCCAGGAAAAAGCTGCAACGCGCTGTGTAGATGTAGCATAGACTTTCTCTTCATTGTCTTGCTGCCTACTACGCTACACGATTGAGAAAAGTTATGCAGCGCTTCGTTGTATGCCGCGAACACCGAGACGCATAATCCTGGAGTGCTCCGACAAGCGCCCTTCCTCCTTCCATCCTTCTAGGCTTGAAGGCAATCATTCCCGGGGTGCCAATTTGAGCCGTGTAATCACTGTGCGCGGGCCGGTAGCGACGGAACGCAACAGCTGAGTAGAAGCGGGGGCTTTGTCCGCTCGTATGTCGAGCAGAAGGTCACCGGCCAATTGCGCCATGCACCGTGGCGTTAGGAAGCACGCGAGTGCGTGAGCCTCCACGGTGTGGAATCCTCGCTGCAGGGACGTCGCAGATTCAATACACGGAGGTGGGGAGGTGCTGAACGTGATTGAGGGCGAACTTGTTTTTCCCGCAGCTCAGCTCCTTTGGTTGGCTGCGCGAGTCGAAAGAGCAAAGCCATAGAGTACCACCATTAGGAATGTACTCGCATGCCGCTGCCAAAGCTACCCTTTCTCGAAAATGGGGCAGGGCAAAGGATGAGTTGAAACTGTTTATAGGACCCGTTCCAAATCAAAGCAGCCTTCATTTGTCTCCATCAATCTCGCGCCAGATCTCTTCGGTCTTCCTTCTCCGCTCTTTGCCTTTCTGAACATGTTTTGCTGTTCGCTCCAAACGCTGCGACGGACGAGATCGAAATGGAAAAAAGGAGAAACAGAGTTCTCATCAGTAGCCATGTACTGCAATACAAAAGAGCCGCCCAGGAAATTGTAACGTCATGCCTCACTTCTTTGCGCAGACACTGAATCAGCTCATCCTTGATAGGGTTGCACTTGCCAGACATCTTGGTCATCAGTCCTTGCTTGTGGCAATCCTCGAGCGCTTGAATAATGCTAGCGCAGGCCAGCTGCTTGGAATCATTGCTAAGGTGCTGCTCGGACCATAGATACGTATGTGAATATATAACCGCAGTCCTCGAGGTCGAAATAATTGCGGCGCACTCACGGGATGCATCTTCGTATGGCTCTTCTTTCTGCCCGGTTATCCGTCACGACTTTTGTCTCAGGCGCACGTTGACGATTAGCAGTCTCGTTTGTTGGGATTCGGATGAGTAAGAAAAAGCGATGGCCACTCCAGCGAGACGGGGGAAGGGATCCGTGATGAGCAAGTAGGAAGTGCCACTGTGAATTGTGAACCCTTGAAGGTCCAGAAGATCAAGCTCACCAGTCATCACTCCTGGGGCTTGTCGCTTTGGGGGGGGGAAAGCAGTTTTGGACTCACGATTTCAAAATATCATTACGTAACGCCAGTTCTCTCCGCACATGCTAACACGAATGTCCCAGTTGTGTTAATTATAAGGGAGTTGGTGCTGCTCAAAGACATTGAGCTCTCTCTGACCATATGCCATCGTCGCATTATGAAGAAACGTCTGGGATATGTGCGAAGACGGCAGGGAGGCGAAGAGGCTGTGCGCGCGCGAGACGAAGCGGATTGCACTGCATCTCCTACCAGCAGAGATCCTACTGCAGATCGCCAACCAATTCAGTGACGAGGATCCGCCCATTTCATTGATCGCCTTGTCGTCAACGTGTAAGTCACTGCATCTCTTTGTCGAAGTTCAAGGTTGGAAGGCCTGGCTTTTCGGAAAGCCGGGTTCTATCTCTGCCTGCCAACCTGATGGGGAAGCTCTTTGCCAGTGGAGATACAAAGTCCAACGCTATCATCTCAACAACGTCTCTTGGCAAAAGCAACGACTTGTGGCACACCGTGCATCGATCAATCAGACAGCCACCTTCGGAGGGGCGAATCGTTCGAATGGATGCCATGCTGGATACTGGAGACAAGCGAGAGATGAGGCAGTAGAGCCGTTCCTTCGACTGGGCCAAGATTGGTTGCTCCTCTTTCTCCGTTCTGAGGTGCGGGTCTGGCATACAAACTATCTCAAGAATTGCCTTCGCGAACGGAACCATGCCGATGGACGGTGGGCAGCTCCTGAGCTCTCAAAGACGGGCATCGATATGGATGATGCACAGATTGTAGATTTGCCAGACAAGTCAGCGCCTCTTACGAGATGGCAAGCAATGCGTCGACGACCGGGGGAATGGGCTTCCAAATCGGCGGTGAATCCCACCAAGAACATCTCAGCTTGCTGTGCGATAGATTCGGCTGGAACAAATTTTATCGTCGGTCGCGTGGACGGCTCCCTTGAGCACTACCAGCTCCCCACAAGTCTCTCCACACGACCAAAGAGCTCGAGGCTGAGCAGTGCCAGTCAAACCCCATCTGCTCCGTGGCAGCAATACGCACCAAAAAGGCTCACTTTCGAGGCCACACAGCTGTCGACCTTAGATGGTCCACGCCGCTGTTTTGGTATGGGCCAGTCCAGCACAGGCCAATCTGTCCAGGCACTCTCGCATAGTCGCGACCTCGTTTGTAGCGTCACGAGGGACGGTACAATATGCTTGTTCAAGGCCGACAGAGATGAGGAAGACCAATTAATTCTAGAATGGCGTTTGCTTTGGCATTTCAAAATGGGTCGGCAATGCTGGTCATGTCATCTCGATGAAGGGGCGCCACACGGTCAAGCGCCACGGTGGCTTGCTATCGGCAGCAAGGGGGCGGAAGCGCTCTTTCTCTTTCCACTCCATCCAACTTCTCATCGGCCATGCGAGCCCATCATCTTGAACACGTTGCATACGTTCAGTGGCAGGCCAGAGCCAAGCAAGAGCAGAATCCCCTTCACTGGTGGCCAGGGCCAGTGTAGGGTGACATCTACTTTTGCACTCGCGCAGCCTTCAAAGGAATGCCAGGCACCGCTTCATTCCGACATGCTTGTCGCCGGCTTCTATGATGCCGTCGTCCGCGTTTATGATCTACGTCAAGTTACAGCGAGTGTTACTGGCCGACATCTTCGACTTAAAAGACAAGACAGCTTAGCAGTTCCAGCTGTGTGCGATGAACCGTTGTTTTCGAGCGACAATCTCTTTGGGGGTGAAGACGCCGTCTACCCCTTGCATTCTTTCAAGACGTTGTGCCCAATGATGCATTTCCGCGACCGATTCGACAGCTCTGCGATCTATTCGCTCGCCATCGGCGGCGGGAATGGGACACACATCCTTGCCGGCACTGCTACGTCGGGAAATGTCAAAGTGTTCGACACGCGGCATGCACATGACTGTTTTGTGCCGAACACCTCCGGCGATTTGCCAGACAGAGTGCAATTGTTCAACACCTTGCCGCCAAGTTCGAAGACGGGTTGGTCCGCATTTGCGGGCTACCCATCCAAGTCGCCGACGTTCAGCTTGGCGCTCGACTTGGATTTTATCATTGGCGCAACGGATCGCAAATTGTTCGACCTTGTCTTCACAACGACACCTCTCAAACGCGAGGCTAAAGCAGAGGACCAGGGCCGGCCAGTCGCCCCAAAGGGAGACCATGTGGGGTTGGCGTACTACTGTCTCGACAAGATGACGCTTCAACACGCCGAGCCATAGATCGTTGCCATCATTATTTCAGTCGTGCTAACTTCATACATATGCGAGTGCGATAATACATGATACTCAAACGTGCTTTGCAATACAAACCATCGGGACTTGGATATTGGATCATGGATCATGGAAGGAAATCAACCTTGATGAGGATGAGTAAAATTCATGTTCATGGGCGCGGTGTTCGGATCGGGCCACATGCCACGCATGGGGCTCGTGAATTCGGTCACTGATCCGAGGCTATCCATGGCAAAATCGAGCTCATGTTGCAGATTTCCCTGATAGTCGAAAGGGTCATCGAGCCAGGGTATAGGGCCAGCGGCACCATTGCTTGCTGCGGATTGGCCTGGCTGCACACGGCGCATGGGAGAGGGCGTTGTCATGCTGTTCCAACGTCCGCCTGCAGTAGCCAAGGCGGCGCGCGCAGGAGTGGTGTTAGGCACGGCCAGCGCCTTTTGCATGCTAGCGAGCCCGCTGGGAGTCGGCTGCATGTGCATCATGTGTATCGGCATCGGCATTCCAGGATGAGACTGCACTAGGCCCTTACCGCTGACCGAAGCGCGAGTCGGGCTCATGGAGAACGGCACGCCGCTCTTAATGGGCGACCCTCGAAGGCTTATTGAACGAATATTGGCGGGCGACTGCTCGTTCACGTTAGACATGCTGCCGGGGCTCGGGCCAGGGCCTGGACCTGGAGCGTCGCGAGCAGCTGAGACAGGCGATTGCGCTAGCGAGCTTGTCATTGCCATCGAGGAAGCAGGATGCTCGCTGGCAGGCACACGCCCTCGTCCAATCGGGATGGTCGTCGTATAGACACCCTTGCCTTGGTGAGTCGAGCCGCGAATAACAATGGGCGAGCCATTGAAGTGCATTGGAGAGGATGTGGGCATGGCGGTGTAGATAGACGAGGTGTTGAGGTTAGTCGTAGTCGTCGTCATGGGGAAGTCTGCCGGTGCCCCGACTGTCTCTACCGCTTCGACCGCCTTGCGCTTCCGGCCTGCTGCTGGTCTCTGGGACTCTGGCGCAGCCATGTTGGTCGTGTGATAAAAAGGAGAGCTAGGCGGGCTGCTGGCACTGTCCGTCAGCATCGGCACGGCGCTCTGGCCGCTTCCCTCAGGCGCATAGATATGCGCGGGGCGGAGGGGTGTTATGGCCACAGCAGAGCTTGCAGGCGTTGGGGCTGAAGTGGTTGGTGCGTTACCAGATGGCGACATCTTCTCTTCAAACGGAAGCCGGCGTGCGATCAGCTTGAGGCGCTTGGGCTGCTTTCCGACGCTCTTGCCCGTTCCTGACGGGCCCGACGAGGAAGGATTGTCGACTTGCGCCTGCGCGGGTAAGTCGCCGCCTGAGTCCTGCCTTTTGCGCCGCTGCCCAGCTGAGCCGGTGACAGAAGAAAGGATACCGCTGTCGACCGACATGTTCGAGCCGCCCGTACCGGGATAGCTGGCACCATCGCGCGTCGACAAAGGTGTCTTGGGCTGCTTGCCTGGCTTGGACGGGGTGGTGCTTGCATCGTTGCGAGCAGGTGTAGCAAGGTAGATGTTGCCCTGAAACCGCTCTTCATGCCCGGGCTGGATGGCCCACCAGCCACCCTTGCCTGGGAGAGTGGCCTCACGGTCGATCTTATAAAAGCTTTTGTTCAGGCTGAGGTTATGGCGGATGCTGTTTTGCCACCCGCGTTCTCCGCGCTCGTAAAAGGGGAAAGTGGTGTTGATCCAGGCATAGATCTCCGCCAGGCTCAGACGGCCGTCGGAAGATGCCAAGATGGCTTGCCCGATCAAGCCAGCGTACGACGCACTCGCAGGCTTGGCCTTAGATGTGCCCCACAACGGAGGCAGGACGTAAAAGCGTGGCTCTGGTTCCTCTGCGATCGCACCTTTTTCCATCGCCTGCTGCAGCTCTTCAGAAACGAGTTTGACCAAACGTGAGCCGTCTGCGCGATCCCACTCCATCGTTCGGACGAGGCCGGGCGCAGGAAGCGTGTATTTGGTCGCCGCCACTCCGGCAGCGTCTGCAGGAGCCTTGCGGAAGCGCACGGCGGCGGGGGCGCGCGCAGGTGTTTCCGTGATGGACGCCGGAGCAGGAGAGGCGTCGTCAAAGTTAGCAGCGGTGTTCAAGTTACTGTTCGACCCTTTCTTGCCTTTCCCAGCTTTGCCCTGGGCAGCCTTGTTCCCTGCGCTCTTGGTCGACGCTGCGTCGCTGTCCTGACGAGCGGCCATTAGCGGCTCGGCAGCAGCAGCACCATCAGTATGAGACTCGGCTTCTTGCCCGTCGACCGAGCATCGCTGCACGTCTTTCACCACGCCTCGCTCTTTTCCCCCGCCCTTGCCTGCCAGCAGCTCTTCGACCATCGGCGACGAGACGATATGATGGTCACCCTCGCTTGCAGCGGCGTGGGCACCAAGCTCATTTCTCGACTCGTTCCGCGACTCGTTCCGCGTCGATTCGCGAGAGTGCGCTGACGACTCGGCGCTATCGTGTATGACGTCAGAGTGGGCGAGCGATGGGCCGACCCGGCCGAACGGCGCACAGGCGAGCGACGGCGTGCCGCCGGTCGGCGTGCCGCCGGTCGGCGTGCCGCCGGTCGGCGTGCGTCTATGGCCTTGCGATACAGTAGTCCACGGCCTGCCGGCTTTGGGCGGCGATGCACTGAAGAAGCCCAATGCGGCGCGGATAGGCGAGCCAATCGACGCGCCAAACGGCGCGTCATCGGCGCTGCCTGCCAGCACAGGGCTTATAAGGGCCTGACCCTGGCTGTTGGTTGCAAAGATGACAGCGCGGCGCACGGCTGCGGTGGCGCCAGACGAGGAGGGCGTGCGTATTCGATGGTGTGCCTGTGCCTGGGCGTGCATCACTTCGGACCGCATCGCCGACAAGGGCCGGAATGCCGAGAGGCTGCTGAGGAGCGGCGACTCTGAAGCATGCCGCTCACCTGCTCCATCGACCTTGTCGGTCGTCGATCGCGTGCTGGACTGCATCTTGAGGAGCGGGCTGCCTTGTCCGAGACTGAGGCTGGAGTGGCGCAGGGCAGCAAGTTCGATGTCGCCGCTTGCGCCGGCGCCAGCGCCCGTACTCGGCGAGGCCGCCGCAGGATTAGCACTAGCAGAAGCATTAGCAGCAGCGCGCTGCGCACTCATGTTGGCCAGCATCTCGACGTGTGCCTCGGGCCAGGGGGCGGAGAGCATGCTGGGTGTCAGCATGCTCAGGCCGTCTGCGTCGCCGGCCGCAGCTGAGGATGAGAGTGGATGGATGCCGTGGTTGATAAAGTCGTAGTGCTCGCGCGTCGTCAGGCGCATGTGCCCACCGCCACCGCCGCCCTGGTAGGCGTCGAGCGTCGCAGGGCTGTAGACGCTGGAGGCCCAGCGGACGCTCTTGCTCGCTTGCGCTTCTACTGTCGCTGCAGCAGCGTTGTTCTGGGAAGCAGCCGCGCTCGTCTGTGCTTGGAGCATCGCCTGTAATGAAGAACATCAAAAGGAAGAAAGAAAATCAGTCCCTGCTTGTCGCATTATCCGACAATGACGCGCTGTACGCAGCGCACGGCGCACCTCCTGCCACTCGCGTTGCGCGCGCTCCTTGGCCTTGGCCTCTTTGCGCAGACGGACAGGGCTGCTCTTGTGCTGCATAACGCAGTCGAGAAAGCTCATGCGGCCCATCTCCTCCTGCAGCAGCACCGCCGACGACGGCGGCGCGTCCTTGTCCTTTCCTTCTTGACCTTTCTCTTGTTGCTGGCTCTTGCCGCTCGCACTCGCATCTGCAGCCGCGCTGGCGCTAGTGCTAGAGATGGCCGAGTCAGCCGAGTCGAGCCGTGCGCGCCTGCGTGGCAGCCCACGCTGTTGCTGCTGGCGCTGAAGCAACTGGTGGCGCTCAGACGCGAGCTTGTCCATTTCCTCCTGCGCGTCGAGCTGATCAAAGAAGACGCCCGAGTCGTTCGGCGGCATGTCCATATCAGCGTCGGCATCCGCGTCTCGCTCTTGTTCCTGCTCCTCTTCAAACGACGAGTCACCGACGCACGGCGAGCGAGAAGTATGTAGCGGCAGAGCGCGCGTGAGGTTGCCCGCGCGTCCATACGTCGAGAGCGGCGTCGCCGCGGCGACGTTCACATGCATATGCACGCCCGTGCTCATGCTCGGGCTGCTGCTGCTGCCGCTGCTGACGTAGCCACCGTGCGGCCTCCGCTGCTGCTGGAACCTGCGCGAGGCGCCGCCGCCTCCGCCCTCGGCCCCGAGCACGGGGCTGTCCTCGGCGCCGGGGCCCGCAAGGTGCATCGGGCTCCTGCGCTGCAGCGCACGCGCACGGCCATCGCGCACCCCCCGAGCCGATTTCGATGCTGATGCCGATGCTGCAGATAGAGACGCAGGGACAAGTGGTGTAGCGACCATGCGCATCGTCCCGCCGGGACTGACCCACGGCCGGCTGCCTGCGCCTGCTGCTGAGGAGCCGTGCTGCTGCTGCTGTGCAGAAGGGGTGACGGGGATGCACGCCTGCGGCTGCTGCGCCGAGACGGATGCTCGCTCTGCGTCGGCACTAGAGGCATGCGCACCGCTGCCGACGTCCATATCGATGCCGATGCCCAGACCGAGGCCGAGGCCGAGGCCGAGACCGACGGCTGCAGGTGCACCTGCATCTGCGTCTGTGGCAGCAGCAGCACCTGCACCGTTACTAGCTGCGGCTGGTGCCCCTCGCTGCTGCTGCTGCTTGCACCGGCGCTGCTTGTCCCTGCGCCGGCGCCGCTCCTCCTCCTTGCCCATCTGCTCGAGCGTGCGCGGCGTCATGGCGCCTGCCGCTGCCGCCACTGATGTTGGCGACCTGGCGGACAAGCCGCGCCCCGCATCTGCTGGTGCGAATCGAGGGGCGGCGCTCGCAACGCGCTGCTTCTGCGCCGGCCCGCCGCCGCCGGCGGTCTTCTTCCCTCGGCCAAATGTGCTGGCGCGGACGTCCGCACCCGCACCGTCGTCCGCATCTGCATCTGCGTCCGAGGTGCATGCAGTGGCAGCGGGACTGGCAAGTGCACTGCCGCCGCTGCTGTTGATGGCGGCCATGTGCGAAATGCTGGCGGTGAAGAAGCTGAGCATCGGACTGCTGGTGCTGCCGCCGATGCCCGTGGAGCCGGCAGCGCCGCTCGCCGGGCGCCTGTATGCGCTGAACCCGCCTCCTGCTGCTGTTGTTGCTACTACTGATGAGGATGATGGTCCTGCTGCTGCACCCGAGCGCGCCGCCGCCGTACTCGCGGTTCCAATCTTTGCACCGACACCGAACATGACGCTACTGTTTCCCTTACCGAGGCTGCTGTGCAGCGCGAGTGTGTCCATGGGGGTGGGGCTTCCTCCCGCCGCGCCGGGCGAGCCGCCGCTCGCATGCGTCTGCGAAGTCGCCGCGGAAGCGGTGCTGCTGCCGGCGCGCAGGAAAGCGGTGACACCTGCGCGAGTGCGCTCGTACTCTTCACGCGTGGTGCGGAGGCCCATGGCCTGTGCACGCGCAAAGAGGTCGTCGTGATCGACTGCGGCTGCGCTCGTTGTGCTCGTGACGGATGTGGATGTGGGTGCTACTGCTATGATGGATGGCATGACGGGTAGTTTCGCCGCTGCTGCTGAAGACGAAGACGGTGGCTGTGTCGCTCTGGACGCGCCGACAGCTGGGCGCCTGCTGCGCGACGACGACGCGTGCTCGTGGGCGGCATCGAGAGGCGGGCTGATGCTCGTTGCTGCTGCTCCGGACGGCAAGGAACGACGCGTGTCAGCGCGGGTGGACAAGGGAGAGTCCCGGCGTTGCTCACCTCGCGTGTCTCTATGCCACGCTCGCGCCGCCCGTCGTGCACCTGTGCGTGCAGGGCTCTCAATCCGGTCTCGGTGGGTTGCGCTGCCGGTGGCAATATCTGCCCTGGTACGGATGGATGGATGGATGGGTGGATGGGTGGATGGGTGGATGGATGGGGTAAGAGGAACGCGCTGGGCTGGACTAAGCTAGGCTGGGTCGAGGTGAGAATGAGTGGTGGTCATGCTGGTCGTGCTGGTGGTGGTGTCGCGTCCATGTACCCGAGTGACAGAATGCAAAGGGGAGAGAGGAGAGGACACTCTTCCTGCCAGACGAGGTCAGAGACATCGCTTCTACAGAGGATCGAATGGGGGGAAGGGTTGGGTTGGGCGCCGCGGCAGTCGCTCTTTCCCAAGACAGTACAGCACAGCACAGCGCGTCACGTCGCGTGTGGGAAGATAATAGGAAAAGAAAGTAAACGTAAAGTAAAAGTAAAAGAAAAAAAAGGAAAAGGAAAAGGGAAAAAGGGCATTGACGACTCGACACGACGCTCATCGGTTGCGTCGCGTGGGCGGGTGAGCTGCAAGGAGACAACAGCCCCTTGCAGCGGCGGGACAGCATTTCCCTCGGCCAAAAAATGGTCGCTAGGAAAGTAGGGTTAGGGTTACCCTCTCCGGCAAGCGGAGAAAGCGCGCGGCAATGCGAATGAGAGAGAGAACACCTCAGTTCATTTTCTCGTCGCACCGGTGACCACTCGGCACTCCGTCCTCACCTTTCGGGAGAGAGGAGCGTCTTGTTGTAACATCTCCATCTTCCGCCTCCGGCTGCTTCTTTCCGGACAGGCTGGCGGCGCACACATCCATGCTATACAGCAGCAGCATCAGCACCATGCTGCTCGGTCCATCCATTCGCAGAGGAGCGGCTGCTGTGCGCTCCGGCGCCACTTTAGCAGCTGCTGCAGAGCCCAGTGGATACGCTCTGCGCGCAGCTTTCTCCACCTCTTTCTCCTGCTCATCTGCGTCATCACCAGCCTCCTCCTCTTCCCAACAGCAGCAGCAACAACAAAGAGACCCTTCCTCCTCCTCGCAGCGCGACAGCACATCCGCGCTCGATTACAAGCTGCACCACCGCCTGCGTCGCCTCCCACCGCTCCCCTCGCTCGAGCCGCCGCCAATGGAGGCCAGCGAGGCCGTCAGCAACATCCTCTACAACACACCCGCCCCCAGTAAGGAGCCCTTCAAACGGTGAGTGCGCCCGTACGGCGAGAGCGAGCAGCGTCTGATCGGGGGCAAAAATTTGATGCCCACCCTTTTCTCCTCCTTATGTCCCGTCCCGCCAGCCACATCCTCAACACGCTCGTGCAGAACGAGCCCGGTGTCCTGTCGCGCATCGCCGGCACGCTCGCCGCGCGCGGCTTCAACATTGACTCTCTCGTCGTCTGCCGCACAGAGATCGCGGACCTGTCGCGCATGTGCATCGTCCTCCGCGGCCAGGACGGCGTTGTTGAGCAGGCGCGCCGCCAACTCGAGGACCTCGTACCCGTCTGGGCCGTGCTCGACTACACGCACACGCGTGTCATCGAGCGCGAGCTCATGCTCGTCAAGGTCAGCATCCTCGGGCCCGAGTACTTTGAGGAGAGCCTCCACAGCGCCGCCGCTGGCGGCTCAGCGGCTGCTGCTGCCGCCGCTGCGGCTGCAGCAGCAGCAGCAGCTGGCAGGAGTCAGCAGCAAAAGATCCCCTCGGAGCACGTCGCCGAGCGGGAGGCGAATGCTTCGTCTGCTCATCAGCACTACCACCATCAGCAGCAGCACACAGTGCAGCTGACGCCGACGGAGGCGCTGCGCGTCAAGTCGGACAACATGCGCTCGATCATCTCGCTCGCTGAGCAGTTCAAGGGCCGCGTCGTTGACGTCAGCAACGACAGTGTTATCGTCGAGCTGAGCGGCAAGAGCTCGCGCTGCGACGCCTTCCTGAAGCTCGTCCGTCCCTTTGGCGTCCTCGAGTGCGCCCGCAGTGGCACCATGGTCCTCCCGCGCAGCCCCATCGACAGCGCCTGGAGCGCCAACGATGACGTCCAGGAAGAGCTCGAGGCCGTCGATGCCAGCTTGCTCCCGCCAGGCTGAGTGCCGATTCTCCATGAGTTGAACAAATCCTTCGTTCTTTGCACAATTTGTGCGATGGTCGTGATGCCTGCAATACATGAATGCCAGAAAACATGGGCTGTAGCGTCGCGGCAAAGGCCTGAAGTGTGCCTTCTATCTTGATTCGCTCTGCTTTGCTGGCGGCTTGCTTGCTTGCGTTGCGCATGGCACCATGGGACATTGAAATAGACGGTCGAGTAGGCAGGTTTGTGTATGTGCCCTTGCCAGTGCCAGCTTGACCTGACCTAAGCGAAACTGCAGCCGCGCCGTACGGTACGACCTGCCTCAGCGCAAAAGCATGCGGACAGGGAGCGAGTGTGTCAGGCCAGCATAGATATGGGCATATGTCCGCGCTCCATCTTCCTAGTTACGTCGTGAGGGCACTACCACACCTCGACCTGGATTTTGACATGTCCGACGAGAGGATGAGACGAGGCGAGGCGATGGGCATTAGCAGTCGCAAAGGTAGCTAGGTCGTTGGTCGCCACAGCAAGCGCGCTCGGCGGTATCGCTCAATCGACATGCATCTCACTGCTGAAGGTCTGCTGGAAGCTGTACGGCGTCTGGTTGTACGGATGCGGATGACCCGTCATGTGCGGAGGAATGGTCAGCCTATAGTCCAACACATGCTGTTGCCGCTGCGGGGTGCGAGAAGATAATGATGGGCTCAACCCGGTTGGTTGGTTCAAATACTGTAAAGACCCAGACGCGCTACCGTCCGCCTCGGCTATCCCTGCTGAGCTGACCATCGTTGTGTCGCTCGCTTGGCTCATCGGAATTTCGTCTGCTTGCGTGTGTAATGCCGAGTCGCTACCGCCGTTAACGCTGTAACCGACTCCATTACTGGTTAGCGCTGCTCCCCCTCGTTCCCAGTCATGCGTCTCCTCGATTGTCGGTGGCCGCGAAGCGAAAGGCGAAAAGCGTGCGCTTGGAGCCGGCGAATTTGTACGTGTGCTCAGTCCGCTGCCTGTCGGCCCTCCGTCGTTACTCTCCTGCAGTTGTGTAAGCTTCCTGTAAGCAGCTGCAGTGCAAATAGTAAGACGATGGAATGCATAATCCCACCTTCATGAGTTCCGGATGGATGCGCATGCGCTTGATAAGCCTCGATGCTCCCCCCGTCGAAGACCCAGCCTCACTGCCGCCATCGTCGATCAGCCCTTCTGATGCGATGCGCTGGAAGCTGCCCTTGCGCTCGATCCCCCACCAGGCTCTGCTGCCAGGTATGTGCTCGCTCCTCTCCTCCTCGCGCTTGCGCTTGCACTCATCCCAAAGGTCGTGCGTCGCCTTGGGGAACTCTTGGCCGCCCTCGCTCGTCGTTCCCGTGCTGGTCGACCAGTCGCCGGACGATCTGGCCACGATCATGTCCGCTGTCATGGCACCTATGCCCCTTTCTTCGAGCGTCGAATCGAGGTGCATCAACGCCCCTTGTAAGCGTCTCCGTTCGCTATGCAAATCACCTCACCAGGGCCCGGCACAGACGCTTCATGTGAGCGGCGTCATAGTTGCATGGCATTCAGGCTCCAGCTTGCTCTCTCGACTATATTTTGACAGTGTGACCTCGGGAGGGGGCGGAACCAGGTTAGAAGAACTGGACTCCACATTCGAAGGGGGCCATGCGCCAGCTGGCCAGCGGCCAGACGCGTCACCAGCGCCAGGACATCGGAGAGAGTCTTCTGCTGCTGCAGCCGTCCGCGGCTCGCGACGCGACACGCGGACACGTTCGACGCGTCCACCTAGAGTATACCCATCACACTGGAGGGACTACTGGGGAGTGTTCGGCCTCGAACGTCTGGGCATGTTCCGTACGTAGGGCATAGGTGATGGGGGAGGACTGGTAATCCCACCTTTCCCACTCAACTCCACGCCGGGGCCTGAAGCTTTGCACCCACTGCCAGCCAGCACTTGTGTAGAGACCGAGGCATTCGCCAGCAAGTACACCATCGAAAAGACTCCCACTCCCATCGCCTTCCTCCCAGCTCAACATGACGAAAGGAATGCTCCCCCACCCCCTTGCTCGGATGGCTATCGGCCGTCACAGTATGGCTCATACGCTTATCGCAAGGGAACGTGCAGCCGCTGGCGCCCACAACAGCACAGGCACTGCTACTGCTGTCGCTACGGAAAGCCAAGACCAGATGCATCGCGGAGATTGGGAAAGGCGATGCACTCTGGGCTCACGCCTCACTAAGCGGCTCTATCGCGTGTGGAAATGCGAGAAATCCAAAAGCACATCGCGCCAGCCTCACGGCTGCTGTTGCACATCACAATGGCTCGCCTCTATAAGCTGCTCTGCGCGTTCGTTCCGCAGCCATTCTGCAATAGTTGCCCTTCACGTTTGACCCTCAGAGTCGCTCTACAGCGACCTACCACTGATGCAGCCCTTAGGATTCCATACATTGGCCGAAGTGCATCTACGAACCGCTGATTCTAAAGCCTATAGCGGAAGTACGGGCTCTCATCCCCGAGGTCTGCAAGCTCCTGCCGACCCAGCCTGGCCGCCGCACCGCTGTCGATGGCCCGCTGTTTGCGCTTATTCGCCCAGATCAGATACGCGGCGTTGAGCAGTGCACCAAGGAAGCCCAAGGCGTTGAGACCGATGTTGATCTTGTAACTAGCCGCCAAAAAGAACATCGGGTGCCCGAGCGTCAGTACAACGGCAAAGAGCCTCATCCCATAGTCGCCCAGCCAAGACAGACTCACGCTGTCGGGTAGCGTGGCGACTCGCTCGCCAGGAAGATGTTCGGCGCGATCACGCCACAAAGCCCACCCACACCAACTAGCGAACGCAGTGTTTCCATCAAATATGCAGCCCCCGTCAGTCCTAGGCTCTGCTTCGTCAGACCAGCCATGGCGCGCGAGTACGTACCGAGGATGCCGAGCGCAACTCCTCTCTTGGTCTGCCCGCCGACGTTCTGGCTGACAAGTGCTACCACAGAAGGGAAAGCTGTACATATGGCAGAATACAACCTCAGGCCAGCAGGAATAGTGTGGGCAAGGACATGAAGAAGCACTCACCACCATAGCTTCCGGCAGCGCTGAGAAAGACGCCTGCAAACCCGACCCTTGGATTGCTCGACGCGAGTCCGATACCCCATCCAATCGCCGAAAGCATGGTTCCCATGAGCAAGAAGAATGTGCGGCTCCGCAGCCTATCGGCTGCGAATGACCACATGACCACGACAACCGCAGCGCAGCCGTACACCGGCACGGTGAGCAACTGCGAGCGGACGCTCGAGTAGCCAAGCGAAGTGCTCAGGATCGACGGCAGGGTCAAGGCGATCGAGTAGACAGGCGCGTAAACCCCGATGCTGTGGGGTGGATTTGAGAAGTCAGTAGAGGGGTAGATGCACAAGCATACGTCAAAGAAAACGAACTACGTAATCAAGGACAGCCATGTCTTGACATCCTTTAGACCTTGCAAGACGAACTTCCATTGAAAGGACTGATTCATGGCGACTTCCGTCCTAAAAGGGGAGACCGCAAGCGACAAAGGGGTTTCTGGTAAGCTATGAAGTCTGAACAGCCGATACCTGTCGATGGTTAATTTGCTCCTACATACCCGTCATAATTGATCCGATCGCCCATATACGCCTTTTCTGACGCAGTGAGAAAATGCGCGTCATCGTAGCCGTTGAAGAGAAGGAACCAGCCGATCCCTGCAGCGACGCAGGTAGCAATACCTTCGACAATAAAGATGAAGCGCCAGCCCTCTAGATTGCTTGAGCGGACGAACGACAGACCGTACTGATAATAGGAAGAGTGCACATTCAGTGTGATGACGGAAAAATCAGGCAGTCAGGCACAATCAAATGACACTCACAGCCAAAAGCCCACCGAACTGAGCAGTGCCCATCCGGCATGGTGTTAGCGTCAACGACACGTTGTACGTCTGGGGCCGAGCAAGCGACTCACTGCACCGGCAATAGTAGCATTGGCAAAAAAGATTCCCAGCCTGAGCTGGATGTGAGAGCGAGGGTAGAGGTAGGAAAGAAGCAGCGACACACCAGGCTGCAGCAGAATGGCGGTGGGAAGACGTTGAGAACCAACGCATTGCCTTAGCGAGACCTTGCTAGCCTGTGCCTGTATCTCTCACAAAAAGACCAGCCTCAGCAGCGCCAAGAAAGAGACGTGCTACGGTTAACCCGGTGGCAGATTGCACAATACCGTGCAGAGTCATGACTACCCCCTGAGAGAACGGAAATGCAGCTTCGCAATCAGCCCATAAGAAGCTACTATATCTTAATGCCATTTTCACGAGCCCACCCACCCAGCCAAAGACGATGATCGGAAGCCTGGCAAGTTGCAGGACATTGGGTGTCAGTAATTCGTCGCTTAGCAAGCTGCGACTGGTTCATCTGCCAGCTCACCATGTCTTTGCTCCCAGCCGCTTGAGCGCAATATTGCTAGGTACCTCGAGGAAGCAGTAAAGCACAAAGAATATCGAGACTGCGAGGTTGTATTCTGACGACGTCAGGTGCAGCGTCTTGTTCATGCCTGCGACCTGTGCGGCACATTGCAGCGAGAGACTTCAGGTGAGATTTTTAAGCGATCACGTCAAGAAGCCAGCGACAAAGCGCGGCAAAGTGCATACCTTTGCATTTCCAATACTCGACCTGTCGAGAAAAGAAAAGAGGTAAAGCAGAGAACAGACAGGCAGAATGCGCCAGTCTAGCTTGCGCATGATTCGTCTCGTTTCAGCGGCATCTTCAATGGTCGACGGCCCGTCGTCCTCGGCTGTGAGCGAAGCATTGGGCACAGCGTGTACTTTCTCCGCTGATACTGATCCTGATCCTAGTGCCGGGCCTTCTTCCAGGTGCTTTTCGAACGGCTGCGGCAACAGCTCAGCAGGTGACCTTGTTGGTGGGCTCGCCATGACGATCAGTCGCAGGAAGATAAATCCTTTGCTGCACACCTGTCGAGGAGAGAGTGAGCGCGCGGTTGCAGCTATTCAGGAGGAGCGAGCTTCGTGTGCATATCTCGAAAAGTCAGGCTTCAAAGCGTCAGTTGGAAATCCAAGTATTTGAAGTCATGAGAAAGTGAAGGAAGCATTGGAATTTGGCAGGTGATAGCTGTGACATGTTCGTCACCTAAATGATCCTTATCATTTCTGGTCCTGTCAAGTGGCACTTTCTGCAGCGTTTCAATATGAGCGTTAGGAGACGACGGGAGAAGCAGCTGGGGCCACGCGTGGCTGATACGATTGCAAGTGGACTCTTGGCCATCTACCGGGCACGTGCTTCGAGGTGTCATCGCTGAGCAACGGAGGCGTCTATAGACAGGCCACTTCGAAAGGTGTCTGTCGTGCATCACGGTGGAAAGCACGCAACCCTCCCTTGAACATGCTTGCTGAGTTACCTGAAATCAGAATGAGATGAAAAGGCGTGCGCGGGTATGTACGTATGTAATCTGGATGGATATCTCGGAACGGAGCTGACGGGTGACCTCTATATGGTTCTTACTAACCACAACAGGGAGAAGACGTCGCACTCTGCACGTATCAACCAAACGATTATTAGATCATCTTTACGCGACTGCACTTCGGTTCAGGAGGAAGTACAATGAGCACGTTAATATTTGTGTTTTGGCAGGTAGTCACCTGCTCTCTCGCCTCTCCGCGGCCGGGAAAGGAAGGCACTCCAAGCCGCGGGTCTTGGCTTTAACCCCTTCGCCGGATGTAAATAACATAAAAGAGAATCGTAGTTGCAGCAACCGAAGTCTGCGGAGGCCAGACGCTCTTGCGGTGCTGGAGGCTTTCTCAACACACAATCCGACCGTACGCTTTGTACAACGGTCCAATGTGCTTGGACCCTACTGATTCGCACCGGTCCTCTTAATGTGCATGACAAATCCGAAGGGTTGCGCATCGGCGACGCTGGAGCTGGTAAGTTTGGACGGTGACAAGTCAGTGTAAGAATAAATGAGGCGAGCATTTTTGCATCTCGCGGTGGTGCCATGCGCCGAATCGCTTCTTGGAAACCCCAGATACTATACTTGCGGCCGCTGTTCACGGGGCACTGCATCTTTAAACTTGAGCACCACTCGCACTGATACCATCCAAGGTCAGTTCGAGCGTGGAACTGGATATTCTTTCGCACTTGAAACTCCCCTTGGCGGAAGCAATGTCTGGAAGTACGAATCAGCAGCTACGTAGGTCTAAAGGAGATTTTTCGGTCTGTGGATCGTTCCATGGATAAGCAAACATTTGCGATCACTGCTGGAGATGCCGCGGATGGGATAGGGCACCCTGGGGGTTAAGTTATTGCAACGCATTCCGCAAAAAGAAAAGGTAATCAAAATAGCATAGAAATATTTCATCGTCTATGTTGATCGTGTATATGGGCTCAACAGCCGAAGTCGTGCGCAATCCCATCGTGCATATGAGGAAGATGCAAGAATGTGAGCCAGGAGAGGCGACGATAGCGTAGACAACGCTTCAACGCAGCCAACAATGGAAGCAAAGATGGCAGAAATGATTTGGTATAACTAGTCCAGTAAACTTGAGTGAATTGATACCGAGCGAGCCCAGTCACCGCAATTAAAGCACTGAATCGTAAATAGCAAGCTTTCCATCTACATATATCGCCTTCTACGGATGATCATGATGCAAAATTGTAAGATGATCCTTACCGTGGCGCCACCAAGCAAGGATGACGCACTACCAGCGGTATTTGAAGTAAGGACTCGAATCACCCAGGTCGGCGAGCTGCTTCCGCGTCAGCTTCGCCGCTTCGCCGCTATCGACCATGCGCTGCTTTCGGGCATTGGCGAGCCTGAGCATAAATATGAGGCCGAGGGCTCCCCAGAAAGCGACGATGTTGCAGGCGATGTTGATAATGTATCTGCCAACAATTGTAGAGCCATAAGTAGACGGTCCCGTACTTTCTTGGCACCCTTCTGACGCCTCGAAAACTCACGCAGTGGGATAGTTCGGTGCCTCTTGCGGCAGGAAAATATTGCTAGATATGATTCCACACATCCCTCCAATGCCTACTTGAATGGCAAGGGTAACGGAGCGTTTACTCTTGCCGCCAACATTTTGGGAGAGCAGTGCAATGAGGGGTGGAAAGCCGGCGTACGAGCCAAGAGCGCCGATAAAGCAGGCGGCGTATCGCACCTTGGGGTTGCGAGACGCGAAACCCATGATCCATCCGATCGCCGAAACCCCTTTCAAAGTAGATAAGAAGATACGAGGAGAGGTTGGTTAATGAATTCGAAGGCTGAATTGAGCGACACGTAGCTAGCTCTCACCTGTGCCGAGGCAGATGAAGTACGCGCGGTTCTTGGTGCGGTCGCTAAAATAAGAAAAGAGCAGCACGTTGATGGCCGCAACACAGTAAACCGGGATGGTGAGAATCTGGGATTGGATCGCGTCGTAGCCAAGTGTCGTCTTGAGGATAGACGGAAGCGTGAGAGCGATCGAGTAGAGCGGAGTGACAGTGCCGATGTAGGTGATCAAGCTGACCCATGTCTTCCAGTCAATCAAACCGGCTATGACGAACTTCCAGGCGAACTCGTCATTCATGGGGACGTCGGTACCGTCGTATGTTAGCCGATCCTTAATATAGTGCTTTTCTTTGTCGGTGAGGAACTTTGCACCGTCGACGTTGCTAAACAGCAAAAAATACGAAATGATGGCGACGCCCACTGTGAGCAGACCTTCGACGATGAACAACCATCGCCAACCACTGTAGCTTCCGGCATTGACGTGCGACAGACCGTATGCGAGTAAACCACCAAAGGCGCCAGCGACGGTTGCAGCGCTGAAGAAGGTTCCAATGCGCAAAGAGATGTAAGCGCGCGGATAGAGGAAGGAGAGCAACAGCGAGACTCCGGGCTGCGACACGGGCCAAGAGGAATTTACCGTCAGCTTCAAGTGCAAGTCTCATTCCTATCCTTCTTTCATGTCGCGGTAACACATACGAAGAGACCAGCTTCGGCAGCACCGAGCATGATGCGTGCGGCGATGAGACCGCCAGCGTTCTGAACAACGCCGGTGAGGGTCATGACGACACCCCACCAAAAGACAATGAATGGCAACCAGAGCTTGGCGCCGTACTTCTTCAACATCAAGTTGCTCGGCACTTCCAAAAGACCGTACGTGACGAAAAAGAGGGAAAGACTGAAACACACGCACGTCAATGATCGTCGCAATGCGAAGGTTAGACACTGCGAGCAAGGACATACGCAAGAGCGTATTCGGTCGCTGTGATTCCCAGTTCGACGTTCATGCCTGCGACTTTTGCATTGCCAATAGCAGTGCTACGTTCGTTGGAAGTCTTCCACTTGTCAGCAGGCTAACCCAGTGACATTTGGACCCGAGGCGAAGGAAACAGTCTCACCGGTCGAGGAACGAGAATAGATAGAGGACGGAGCAGATGGGCAGCACGCGCCAGTCGAGCTTGCGCATGATCCTCTTAGTCTCGATTTCATCTTCTATCGTGAGTGGGCCATCGTGCTGGCGGTCACTGTCGTTGAGCGAGTGAAGGCCCGCAGTCAGCTGGTGTGCGTACGGCGCGCCACCGATGTACTCGACATCTTCCAACTTCTCCTCCGACATGGTCGGCGAGGCGCTGCCGCCGTCGGGCGCGTTTGGGCTCCCGAGAAAGTACGTGGCTTGGTGATTTTATGGGATTAGTTGGAAAGATGGCAAGTGCAATCGAGGGGAAAACGATGGAGGCCAGATTAGGTCCACTCCGCGCATTCGACGTCAAAACGTTCGAACGAATGGCGGATACCGGATGTTATATAACTCATCAGCACGGTATTTGCGTTGATGCAAACGGACATCTCACGTCGACTCGAGGACAAGGTGAATGTGCGTACCCAGCGTCCTGGACCGCCAGGCACGACTTTTGCTAATGTACTGGTGCGGAGAAGCCCTCGATTCGACACGCAGGTACTTCTTCCAATATAGCAACTGAAGAGTCGCATCGCTGCTCGAGGACTGAAAAATGAAGGCAGGGGAGAGTCACATTAGAGTCAAAATGGAAAGAGGAGCAGGCACGCGCCTACGTGATTGAAGGGTAGGATGCTTGCAAAAAGTGTCACTTCTGCCTCTCCAGGCCCCATCCTCCAGTGTCTCGGTCGGGTACTAATGGAAATACACTGCCACCGTGGTTGAGATTCGGCCTCGCTAGCGTGAAGAGGGATTGAACAGAGCCGCACTGATTAGAGTCAGTAAATGGCCGAAGGGGAGATTCATGAGCTTCTTGATATGTAAAGCCGCAGAAGCAAGGTCAACGTCAGCCGAGGCCAGGGGATGCAGCCGAGCCCAAACAATTTGCGAAGCCGATGAACTAGAGCAGCGGTCAGCGCACAAATTTTACGTTCTTCCAAAGTCGTCCGTGTTTGCAAGGAATCTCTCAAATCAGTGGATTTGAGACACCAGGATGTGGACGAATTGGCAAGCGGTTCCCAGACTTGTCAGCAAGCAACATTCTACGTCACCTGATTTTGACATTTACAGGTCCCCCGGTGCCTGCGTCGTGCATGTCGGGCATTGTAAGTATCTCTTACCCACATCTTTGGCACAAGTGAGCCGAGCTGCAGAACAGTTTACCGAGACACAATGCTTTGAACGGTGATGGATAATGAATCCTCACAAGGCACGGCCCCTCCTCGGGTCGATGAAAGCGCACAACATGTACACATACATATGCAGAGTACCTTGTCGAACCGTACAAGCCTTTGTGCGAGCGCCAGTGGTTTTGCTTGAGACGTTCGCGTGGCGTCTGATTAGAGAAAGAAAGAAACTTGGCACTCAATCACTCGGATGTTACTGTGAGGGAGGCCTTTAAAGTTTAATAAATATTTGCGAGTATCGATTCAGCGCAAGCAGCACTTCCGCCCAGCCGGACGCGGGTCGCGCCACCTTCCTCATCTGGCTTGCGGGTACATCTGCCTGCCGTTCTCCTCGTCAGAAATGAAATTACCACAGCCAAGGTGGTGTAATCGCTATATGTATATGCTACATACACGTGCAATCTTGAATTTGCACACATTGGTTCCAAGCTTCATGAGGCTAGAGGTTGGACAAGTGATGAGTGTGCTGTTTTCGGCCCGGCGATCGACATCAGGGGGGGCGACTATAGAGCCAGCAAGGCGAAGGTGACGAATGCTGCTTTTGCGTTTGCGTTTGGGACGATTGAAGCCTTTGGTTTGTGTGTGTGTGTGTGTGTGTGT
>NW_013546949.1:0-94176 GCF_000711695.1 Tilletiaria anomala UBC 951 | reverse complement strand
CCCCTTGCCGAAACAAACATGGACCAGTTGAAGGCTCCTGGCTCTACCTCTCCACGGGCGGCCGCACGGTCAACGCATCCAAATCATTCCTGGCCAACCTCTGGAAGGACTACGCCAAAGCCGACCAACGCTGGGGCTGGGCGGACCCGACGTGTGTTTCAATTGAGATCCTAACCGTGCTGGGCGCCGGGCCGATCGCAGCGTACTGCGCCTACTTGCTCACCAAGAACGACCCGCGATACCACTTCTGGGCGATAGTGTTGAGCACAGGCGAGATCTACGGAGGTTTCATGACGTTCTCTCCTGAGTGGCTGACAGGAAACAAGTTTCTCATCGGCTCGAGCGACTTTTTGCTCTTTTACGTGTACCTCTGCTTCAGTGAGTCTGGTCCCTTTTGGAAGGACTCGTGCTTGAATCGATGACTTGAACCCACTTTGCTTCCGCAGTGAACCTTGTATGGGTCTTCGTACCCCTGTACCTGCTTTACGACTCATACCAGGCCGTCACGACCGGCGCCAAAGCGGCATACGTAGTTAAGGCATCGCTTGCTTCAGTCCGGAAGAAGAGGTAATCGCCACCAACACAATTGTACGGTCTGAATCCAATGGGGGAGAGCAAAGCCCCAGCAGGCTTGCAGCGTCTCCAGCATGAAATATCATTATAAATTTGAAGCATACAACTTTCCACTGTTGCATCTAACGCATCAATCCCGGTCGTCGAGCAACGTGCCACTACTTTCAAATTCATTTGAATATGACAGCCACTTGACGACGCCCGTCGCAGCTGCCGATAATAGAAAGGCCGAGTCGAACAGGCTCCCAAAGACAACTTGAAATGAAGGCAGAGAGGATAGCAGCGGTGCGTCAAGGCCCTGCTCCCCGCTGGCACCGGCGGTGTCATCTCTTGTGAGCGGAGGCGGTGCTACATGCGAAGCTGAAGGCGATTGTTGAACCGGTGGCACAGACGTCCGTAGCTGAATGAGCGTCGCGAGAAGATACATAACCTGATCGCATCGTAAATGTTTGCCGCAACGTTGGAAATGCAACATCGGGAGTCAGTTCAGCCTGTAATTGCGCCGCCAGGAGTGTCTCCCCATCAGATTAGTCCCACTCACGGTGATTTCCGCCAAGAACAGGACGAGGAAGCTTGAGCTCGTACCTGAAGAGGCAGCTTTGAATGCCTGATGAGCAGGACAGCACATAAGATTCAGCGAGTCTCTTTTCAGATGTGCGAATTCAGGGGCGCGCTCGGGCCTGGACCTACCGAACTGAGATATCCCAATACAGCACGCATGCGCATGGCGATCAGTACGCCGATGAACAGCAGCGAGATCTGACGTGCCCAGACGGAAATGTCCGCGTGGATGTCAAAAAGATGGAGTAGAGATGCGAGCGCATACGAGATGAAGTCGGGCGGGGTGGAGTCGCGGTAGCCGAGAGTGAGAAGTGAGAGGAGAGACTGTGGATACATCAAACACATATCACGGGTAATTGAAAGTGAGCATTGGTGGACGATGTCACAGTTGTGCTTGTATTCGCACCCACCAAGGCGATTCGAAACACACAGTATCCCGCAAACCCCCAGCCAATCCCGATCATCAGTCGACCTTTCCATGTCTTGCTCCACTGTACGCGTCTCTCGCGCTTTCGCAGCGCGTCCAGATCATCGCGCATACTTTGGGCAAGCTTTTCCAGCGCCCAAATCTCTGCGCGCAGGATTTTGATCTCCTTCACTCTGATGTTGCCGGCTCCCCACGGATTCATCCTTCCCAAAAGGGACGAAGAGGTGGCAGCGGATGTCGATGAAGAGCGTTGTGCAACTTCCTCTGCCTCGAGATGTTCGACCATGACGCGCTTCTCCTCCAGGTCGCCTAGCATCCGCTTGAAGCTCGCCTGCGCATTCTCCACATCCTGCGACGTCACCAGCATCCTTCTCGAATGCACTCGACGGCCCCCATTGCGGGAGTTAGAAGAGGACGAGGCGCGGAAGAGCTGCAGATCGGCCCATGCATCCCATGCGGCTGCCATCGCTGCGCTGCCGGAAAGCAGCGCGACGAGCGTCACGCCGAGCACGGCTGTACGGAGAAGGGCAGATGATAATAGCCAGGCAAAGAGACCATCTTGCACTTTTTCGGCTGCCTGTCGTGCAGGAAGTGGGACCTTGAGGAAGAGGAGCAGCCAGAGCGTGTAGGGTACGATGGACAAGAGTAGTCTGCGTGGCAGTGAGGAACTACGACCTTGTGTCGTGATGAGCAGGCATGCCCCGAGCGCTGCCCATTACATCGCATTTGTGTTTCGATTATTTGGGGATGAGGGGCATGTCAAGTATGTCAGTTGATCTGTACACGCTCTACAAACGCCCAGTCCTACTCACGAAGCAGCACAACCACGCATGCGATGGTAGTGAGCAGCGACGCATTCCAATTAGCCCAGAGCAGGCGTCTGCTGTAGCCTGTAGCATCGAGGAGGACGAGCACAAAGAGGATCGTCACTTCTTCGAGCGCGAGGCTGAAGAGTAGGGCTACGAGGGATGATTGGGAAGCAAGTTTCGCGATGAGCGATTGTCTTTCGCGGCGTGACGCGACGGTGCGCCATGCTGTGCCCGCGGCAGATGATGGCAGCGAGCCGCGTGTGGCGCTTGATGTCGCTGGTGTAGGCAAGCCATTACCTGATTGTCCTCCATCAGATGTATCGGTATCCGTGGCCAGGTTAGACGTCAGCAGAGCTGCAGAGCCGCTGCTGCTGCTTTCGAGTGCAGCATAACGCGCCTGCCCGTACAACAGGGGAAGCGCGATGGTCTTGCAGCCGATGAACAGTCCCAGGCGGGCTGCGAGAATGATAAAGCTGTCTAAGAGGAGGAATACCATGGTGTTTCGGGATGTCTGGGACCATGAAATCCACAGCGTGCTACCGCATGGCACTCTGAAGCTGAAGCTGCCGTGGCGTTGAGCTGTGCGCTTGCTCCTGTCGGCGCGGGAATGAGGCGGTCCACTCTGCACCGATCAGCGCTCAACAGAATCCTGCAACCGATCCGTCAATGGATGATCGTGGGCATTTAATCCGACGACTTACTCCCACGCTCTTCCATACCAAGCGCAGCCCGTTCGATCTGGCTGAGTCAACAGAGCCGTTGCCAATTGGCATGCTTGAAGTGATGTTGGCGAGATACTGTGTGGAGTCTCAATTACATGAACTTGAGGGCGATGTGTACAGAAGAGACGGTTGTAGCGTGCACTGTTCTATTCGGTGCAACCACTCCCGCAGAACCGCCGTTTTCAGTCGTCTGTTCCTCAATCCTTACAGGCCCCCGCAAGTGATGTGATTGGCGAGGTGCTAAACAAGGCAACGATCTCGACGAGATGAGCTGACGCAACAGCAGATTACTTCTAGCAGCGTTGCAGATCGGCTTCTGGCATTCCGATTGTGAGGTCTCTAACTCAAATGTTCCAGCTTTGAAAAGCCCCACTGGCGGCGTTTTTACTCGTCGCACCTTGCAAATCTACGACCGCACGGTGTAATGTCATAACCTGCCCTCCGCATGGTTACTTCGTCATCTGCTGCTAAAGTCGGCAGCAAGTCGAGATCTGAAAGTTCGTTACCCGCTCCAATTATTCCAGAAGGATGCTGCTGGAACCCAACTCTTCCTTTATATCCGGTGATGCTCAGCTCCGTTCAAGAGGCACAGCTGCTGTTGACTTGCAAGCTGGGGCCGATCATCGGAACCGTAACGGCAACAACATGCGCCTTCGCACAGCCGGTCGTGCTGGTGTTGTGGATGATTGGTCAGATCGCCGTGCGCGACAAGCTGCAGAATGCACCAATGACAACAGGGTAGATCGATTAGTCTACGTCGACGATTACGACGATGATGTCTTTTACTCGATCGGATCTGCCGCCAAGGCTGGTGCCGATGAGCGCCTTGATAGCTCCCAAGCTTTGCGTCTGGCCCTGACAGCATCTCTTCCGATCAGCAAGACCAGTGGTGCGACGGCCCTCTTCCTCATGATCCTTATCTTCCGGCTCGCCCACGCGCTGCTCCTCCGCACATTCTTCCAACCAGACGAATACTGGCAATCGCAAGAGATTGCGCACCATATCGTCTTCGGATATGGCTATCGAACGTGGGAGTGGAAGTCCTCCGTCACCATTGCCAATAGTCTGCACTCCGCAGGGGGTAGAGTTGGCGCCTGGCAAGGGTTACTTAACGGTCCAATTAGAAGCATTGCCCATGCGCTGGCCTTTGTACCTGGTTATTGGCTCCTCAAGCTTTGCAAGTTGGACAATACTGTGCTTTTAGTGAGTTGACCACTGAATATGACTATTTCAAGCATCTCATCGTTCATCCTGAGCTAACGACTCCAAAATTGTGACCATCTTGCCAACCCCAAATTTTCGAAACTCAGACAATGGCACCAAGACTGACTCAAGCCATCTTCGCTGCTTTCGGCGATTTCTACACATTCAAGCTCGCGCGCCGTATCGTGTCTCCGCTAGCAGCCTACGTCACCGTGAGTTCCTTTGGTGCTCAGATATGAATCACATGAACATCGACGCCATGGGGCTGACGGCGACCTCGATCTCTGTCTCTACAGCTTCTTCTCACAGCCGCCTCGCCATATGCGCTCTACACGTCAGTGCGCACATTTTCCAACACGCTCGAAGCAAACCTCACGGTCATTGCACTGTACTACTGGCCGCTCACCATTGCACATCCAGACTATGTACCGCATGAACGGTACTGCAAGTGCGATAGCGACGAGATGCGCAATAGCAGGGGGGCAAAAGCAAGTGAAGCTCGCATAAATGAAGATAAGGAGATGGATGACGACGATCCTGGTGGTATCCGCGCGCAAAACATGCAGCGCAGCATCACAAGACTAGGCTTGCTGCTTTCTGCAGTGGCGTTTGTCGTTCGCCCCACCAACGCCCTCGTATGGCTCTATGTCGTGGCTCGGTACGTGCCACTTCAGATGAAGAGGGCCACGACGGCGAGCCAAGCGATCGAAAACGCCATCACCGTCGGATCCTTAGTTGTTGATGCTGTCGTCATTGGGTGCGCACGCTCGAGAGGGTGCATTTCCGGAAGGTGAAGCTAACAGCTGAATTTTCTCATGTTTGTCACAGTTGCGCGGTCCTGCTCGCAAGCATCGCCCTCGACAGCATCTATTACGGTCGCATAGTTCTTACGCCACTCACATTTCTGCAGCGCAACGTTTTGCAGTCCGTTTCCCTTTTCTACGGTTCGCATCCTTGGCATTTTTACCTCTTCCAAGCGCTTCCTGTACTTTGCCTCGCCTTTCTGCCATACACACTGCTGGGCTGGGCTCGGGCAATGCGACTCGACACCAGCAAGGCGATGATGCGTTATCCGGAGAAGGTCGCGCTGAAGATTATGGCTGAGATGGCGATGTTCATTGTCACTGTCTACTCCCTGCTGGGGCACAAGGAGTTCAGATTCCTGCAGCCTATACTCCCGCTGCTGCACATCTTTGCAGCATACTCTTTGACACGTAAACGCTTACTCAAAGGCGTTAAAGCTACTGCCGCGGGGACGACGGCAAGAACAGTAGCAGAACGTACGTCTCCGGAGCTGGCGCCTACGCGCACGCGGTCGATAGTGGAGAAAGCTTCTTCCTCTCACCCTTCTGGACTTGCGACTTTGAGCACAGCCGTCCGAGCTCACTTTTGCAACGTTCAGCTCGCATGGCAGCAGCTGGGCACTGCACGTTGGCCGCTACCAGCGCAGGTGCTGATCCTGATCCAGCTGCCTCTCTCAGCCTACCTCATGCTATTCCACTGTGTCGGTCAGGAGTCTATCATGCGCGATCTGCGTCAGATGCACCATGAAGGGCTGACGGGGGCTATACGTGGCCGCGCACCCATCAAAAGTGTAGGCTTTCTTATGCCTTGCCACAGCACACCGTGGCAGAGCTCACTGCATCTTCGCGAGCTTGAACTCGAGTTTGAAGGCGTCCACGATACGCTGGCGGGTGATGCGCAAGCCCGCGGCAGCGTCAATGGGGCCGCTGAGGGAAGGTCTACAACCAGGAACAGCAACACCTCAGGCGACCTTGGCAGAGCATGGTTCATCACCTGCGAGCCTCCACGCTCCGCAGTAGACCTTCTACAAATGCAGGCGGGTGTTTACCAAGACCTATCCGATGTCTTCTACGCGGATCCAGTCGGCTTCTTGAAGTCATATTTCCCCAGAAACGTCGATCCGAGTTTCCCGCCCATGCCGAGGAAGCTTGAACACGCAGTGGCAACACAAGTAGAAGGCCTGATACCTTGGCCGTCGCACTTGGTTATGTTCGAGGCGCTGCTCGCTCAGTGCGAGAAGACCGGAACCGTCGAGAACCAAGGATGGTCACTGCGAGGTGGCATGAGGCACTCGAAGACGGTCGAAAGCTTGCTCGAGGATATGGGGTACAAGGTCGCGTTCAAGAGATGGAATTCGCTTAAACATGAAGACTCAAGGAGGAATGGCAAGATTGTCGTGTGGGAGTGGCGGGCGTAAATGGTATGTATTTATGTTGGCACCACAGAACGAGGCCTCTATGATATTGTAAGAGTGGTTCGACAGCGTCGAGAGAGCGGCGACAATTCATACTAGCTGTGATCAATTGGGCAGCAAAACAAAAGAGCCCGCGTTCCGATCGTCATTAGTCACGCTAGGATCCCGCAGATAGCTCCGTTGCGACGAGTAGCAAAAACATATTTGGTCCCGAAGGACCGACTCTTCTGATCAAAACATGTCATCCTTATGCAGGGGTCATGCTAATCTTCTCTGTATTGTTCCAAGTTTTACGTTAGGAGGGCCGAAGCCCTCCAATAGGTGAGATACTATTTATTTGATCGCGACTTGAGTTTTGTGCCGTGTTCACCACGCGCTCGCAACTCACACGCTTCATTTTCTACATGTTAATCCACCACATTTTCGCAAGAGCCACCCATGACTGCTCGTATATGGATAGCAAGCCCAAACGTGCCCCCCCAGCTCGACGGGAGCACCGCTGACCTCCAAAGGGGCGCGCCACACTGTGCCATGACTACCGGCAAAGGCGTCCTCAGTGTCGCAGTGCCCGCTGCAAGCACGCTGGCAGACGCCGTGGTGATAGCCAGCAACGACGACTCTTCGCCTGCTTTGACCAAGCCACGTTCGACATTCCAGTCAGACAGGAGCAAGGTTCGGATCATCTTCTCTTTTGTGGTCACCATTCTGCTCGCGCTGCCGGTGTGGTGGAAGACGACGAGCATTGAACGACTCCCGCTGCCTAGAGCTCAACTTGCGAACTGGAGCGATCGGCTTGCTCAAGCGCACTTCGGCGATGCTGCGACGGCGCAGCATTGCGTATTCGAGTTGCCCATCAGGCTCCATCTGTCTATTCACGATTCTTTAGTCGAAGATCTTGTCTCTGGTTCAGCACGAGGCGAAGGGGCGGTTGGCGGCACGGGGGTAGCTGAGCAGACACTCGAACTGCTTGCGAAGCTCTCTGCCGAGTCCGCAGCTCTGCTTGCGCAACATGCTGTTGCAGCCCAACCACAGAACGTCTCCTCTGCAGCATGCGTGCGCTTCCTTGTCACATATGAGAAGAGCGTTGCGCATGCCGGCGCTTTGGCGATGGTGGAGAGTCAGCGGCTAACCGCGCTGGAGCACGGGCAGGCGGCAAAGCGCGATGTGGAGCAGCTTCGAGATGTGACACGAGAAGCGCAAGAAGAACGCAGGCCGTCACGAAAACACGAGCACCATTCGCGGATGAGTTCTGCTGCTTTGGCCGCAGATCAATCTAGCGCGGCCAGTGCGCAAGAGCTTCGGCAAAGATTGGATATGCACCCGATCCAAAAGGACTTGGGTCTGAAAGAGGAAGTTGATGAGGCCGAAACCCACCTGGCATTTGCAGAAACACCATCGTCCCTCCTTCAACCGCGTCGCGCCATGGGGGCAATGGAAGCATACTCAGTGCTGGACTACCGGATACACCTCTATGGAGAAGACTTGGGCGCAAGCGACACTTCAGAAGCAGCACAACATGATCTGGCCGTCCCCATTTCAAAGAGCGAACGTTCGACCGTGGGCATTGCCCAAACGCTCGTCGACAACTTCCTCCACGTCTTTCCTCTGTACTGCCTGTCTGCCGCCTCATCTCGGCCCCAAGCGTGTGCATCACCAGCCGGAGTTGAATCCGGCAAGGCGATCCAGCATGAGAAGACGGTGGAGCTGGTCTTCAGCCTGGTGCATGAAGATGCCAGCGATGGCGGCGCGTACACGGCATGGGACATCGCTGGTCCTCTACATAACCAGGCCCAACTGGGGTCAGCAGGACAGTCAAACGACGGTCCTCATCACGCTCGCAGAAGGCGAGGAAGCGCAAGCGTCAGCAGCGTGGAAGAGCCCAGGGCTGCCGGTAACCTTCAGTCGTCCCTCTCCGACATATTGGATGCCCTTTCGGAGCAAAGTATTCACGATTTCAAGATCGAGACGCAGATGCTTTTCTATGCGCCACTCGCATTCAAGCCGCACCTCAAAACCACATTGACGCCACAAACCTCGTACATTCAAGTCGAACGCGAGGTGGAGGTGGAAGTCGATGAAGACGATAGCAAGGATGCTTCGCCTGCAGACGGCGGGGAGGTTCTATTATCTGATGAGAATGAAGTAGAGAAGCCAAGGAGGTACCGCAAAGAGTTGCGCAGGTTCATGCAGGAGGTTAGGACGGACGCGGTGCACCATGACTATGCGGTTGACATGGAAGACCTGAAGATCTTTGTCAATGCAGGAGAGTGGAGTCTTGGTGCTAGCACCCCATCGCTACCGCGAGAGCTTCGGCAACGCGGCCGCTTCCCCGCGGCTTCTGGAGCATCACATGATAACTTGGCAGAAGCTGGGGACGAACCCCGCACACTCCATTTCCTGCTTTTTGTTCCGTCCGCGAAGCACGCTCCCCTGCGTATTCGCGACCCTCGGACCGGCAACTTCAGCTCGTCAAAGAGTTGGGTCATCCCACAGTGGGGCGGTGTCGTTCTGCTCGATCGCAAGGGGATTCAGTCGTCCGAGGCGAATGATCTCCACGGCGTTCTCCCAGAGCAGAGCTTGGTGGAGGCGGTCACCCTGTGGAATATCCATCTTCGCGCCTTGTTGGGACTGCCACGTAGCGCGTATGGACTCTCGCAAGCAACTTCGGCTTCAGCCAACCCAACAGTCACATCGTTCGAAGTTGATCTGCTCGGTATCGCTCGCATCAAGGAAAACATTAGGAACAGCATAGAGACGCTGGACAGCATCATCAAGTTAGTGGACAAGCTGCAGAATCTGGGGGTCGACAAAACCGTACAAGCCGACTTTCGTCAAAGTATTGCGTGTTTGAACCAGGTGGGGTCTTCCGACGAGGCTCTTTCCGTAGAGTCAGTGCTGACTTCCTAAGTGCGGTCCAAACAGATCGAGGAGCGACTGTCGTCCACATTGGCCACTGTCGACTGTACGGATAGCAAAAGCAAGCTCTCAGAGCTGTTACAGCTCTCCTCTGATGCATCACGCTATGCCTCTCATTCATTCTTCAATCCGTTGATGATCACGCAGCTTTACTTCCCAGACGAACACAAGTATGCCGTATACACACCCCTGTTCGGACCCGTGTCCGTGCCGATTATAGTGGCGCTTTTGAAAGAGCTCAAGGGCCGGCTCAAGCAGCGCAAACAGCGCCAAAATCAAGTTCCAAAGGACCGAAAGCGACAGTAGTGATGTATTTTGGAAAGGGGCATAATGCATATTCCAGCAACAGCCGGCGCTACTCTGCCGAGGCCGCACGATGGGCGAGTGCCATAAAGCGCTCTCGCAGAACAACATCTGACACTTGGGCTCGTGCACTGCGTTGAAACAATTTCCAGGCCCCCTTAAGGCTCATGAGAAGCGAAGCATCGAGCTCCGTTTCCGGTGGCGCAGGCAGCGGATGCGCTGCTGGATCTGAAGGGTTGCCTACGGCTGTATCGACTGAGTCATATCTCGACCAATAATCCTCGTCTTCCTCGCGTTTCCGCTGGCGTCGTTGTGCCACACCTGCGGCGCCATTCAGCGCAGACAGACTCTGTTGTGTTTCCGGCGAGTCGTCGTCGCTACTCACACCTGCCCAGAAATCCTCCGCAGATGTAATAATGTCCATGCGTGTTGATGCTTCCCCTTCGGCTTCATCATCGCCTTTGCCTGCGGAGCGGACCGAGCCTTGGTCACCTGCAGCAAGGGCTCGTTCAGGCGATGCGAACCATGGTCCTTGGAGGTGACCAGGGAGTGCTAAGGCGGCGTATCGCAAGCTGACCGATTCCTCCTGCTCTTGGGCAGCGCCCGCTTGAATACCAAGCGGGAGCGAAAGATATTCTGCGGAAGTTTGCTCGAGAATTACGATGACCATCGCTTGGACATTTTCTGGGGCTCCAAGCTCGACTGCGACCTCAAGCCCGTATTGCCCTACTCGGAACTTTACGTTCTTGATGAAATCATCCACTTCAAGACTAGGATTGAACTCTAGAACACTTTTGAGGCGGTCTATCTCTTGGAGAGGAGAAGTGGCGCCGCATGGTTGTCGGCCCCCAAGTAGGTAGTCTTCGCGATCATTAACACTGCAGGCGTGATCGATGACAATCAGCTGGAATAGTCTGCACCTACCATCACACGGAAAGTACAGAAACGACTCACTCTGCGTTTAGGAAAGTGTGCCTGAGCGCTACATCCCGTCCCTTGTAGCCGAGAGGAAGAAGCGGAGGTTCAGAAAGCAAGCAAGGCAAAATTCTCTTCAAGCTGTCCGTCACCGCTGCCCTCCCGCTCTCGGGAACAGATATTGAGCGGGCTTCCATAACTAGATTGCGCTGAGACGCACGGCGACAGCTTCTCCTAGAATGAACGCTGCCAGAGAGGAAGATTGGAGACGATTCTCTCTTCGTTGTTATGAATCATTCTCAGTTTGGCCGATTCGCAAATCAATTAGTGTATTACAACGTGCAGCCGAGAATTCGAGTGGCGACCGGAAGAGTCCATATCATCCGGACAACGCGGCACCCACCCATGCCCGCACCATCACACTTGAATTTGCATACGCCCAGCTTTCAATCCCATGCATCATGCTCACATGCGCAAATCACAGGTCCTCTTCAACACCGTCCGCCAATCTGCAACACCCGCCATGCAGGATATACGTGCACGTCAGCGTCAACAAAGCCATACGCAGCTTGGCGCACTTCTTCACATTCAGGCTCCAGCACACGGTCATGCTGCAACGACTTGGTGAACAGGCCTCCCAGTGCCCTTCAGTCAACAGCAGATATTTCAGGCTGGCCGAGAGCATGAGGCTACGGGATGATGATGACAAACAGTGTTCTTCCAGTGCCACTCTTTCGAGGCCATTGAGAGAAACAATCGGGTACGATATTTGAGCAAAATACATTTTCCAACTAACTTGGTATGAAAAAGAGTGTTTATGTAAAGGACTGTCCACCCTCAGAGGGGGAGCCCGTGTCCAAGGAATTCGCAATAGTCTTTTCCCTTATCTTCTTGCCGCAGCGCTGCTGCTGGCGTTACTGCTGCTGGCGTTATTGCTGCTGGCGTTATTGCTGCTGGCGTTATTGCTGCTGGCGTTACTGCTGCCGGGGGTCAAGCCTACTAGCGGCAGAATTCCGTTAGAGCTTGAAGAATTCGACGACGACGATGAAGTAACTGCGCTCGTGATTGATTTGCAGGCAGCCAGGTTGCCCAAGATCGAGAGATCCTTGCACACCTGCTGAGTGACAGGGTTTTGCAAGTTAAGATCTCCCCCAATCTTTTGAAGTACGTCATTACTGATGTTTCCGAGGGCACTCTGAAGTTCAGCGAGCGCGCCCTTGGTGTTAGCGAAGTCGAGGAGTTGCTGGAGAAGAGCGGCGATGTTTGTGATTTTGAAATCGATCACACCGCCAAGGGCAGTGATGCTGTAAGAAGTGGGAATGTCGTAAAGGTTGTAATGCAGCGCCGGGATGAAGTAGCCGCCCTCAACACTGCCGAGGGATCCATCAATACGGGTCAATAAACTGGCCACACAGCGCAGGTATGAGCGCAGACTTACGTGGTCCCGATCACACTACTCGTGCTCAGTGGGTGGCCAATGAGATCAAGAGATAGCAGAGTGCCATATGTCAACAGAACGTCGAACTTCGTTGAGACTGCCGAACTCTTGCCGCCGATCGTGAATGGAGGATTAAATACGGCGTGTTGGACCTGTGCGCGAGTTGTCGGCTCTGCGCCGGCCTTGTAGATGTCTGTATCGAGCGTGTTGATCGTCATGCCGGCGGGTAGCGGGTTGGCAATAGTTAAACTGAATACGAATCACAGCATGATCAGCAACACGCTAGTGCTAGGTTTGAAATATAGACAAGACTCACGATGATTGAACTTTGTTAGTCGCTAGCGATTGAACAAGGTCGATAAAGACATCGATGTGCGTCACAAGGCGAGCGCCTATGCCTGGCAAGGAGGCATCTGCAGTCACGCCCTCCAGGGCGGGAATCAAGGACCCGTACGGGCTCGCTGGAGGGGAGCTCGTCTGAGGGACTCCGCCAATGGTGATGGGGGCAGTCTGAGGAGTGTTTCCGCCGTTAGCTCCATTGTTTGCAGGCTCGAGATAAAGCTCGATGACCTTCATAGCTGTAGCGTCGTTGGGATTCGCGGGAGCATATCTGAACTCGGTAGGGACCTCGTTCATGCCTGGCAATAGTGACAGCTCCGCGACGTAGGCGCGACCGATCTCAACACCCTGGTATTTAGATGGGATGTATACTTCTCTCGTGTAGATGGTGAGATGGCTGGGGTTGTTGAGGCCGACTGTAAGAGGAATCTTGATGTATGAGGGGGTGGAGCCAGCGACCGAGACGTCTTTCAAGGGAGCCGTGTGACCGAAGGAGTTGATGCCATCCAAGCGAGACGTAACGTTAATTGGAATGCCCGTGATTGTGAGCTGACCAATGTGCGTATTGGCAACAACGGAAGTAGTGCCTTTCAAGTCGAAGACAGCTTCCGAAGTGTCCGTCAATTTGGCAAAGAAGGATTCGAATGCCCCATTGTTGAGCGACCTGATTCTCTGCTTGGTCCAAGTCAGAAGCAGCTGGGCCGGATCTTTCGGCCCCGTTGACGTGCCAGCTTTGACTGGGTCAAGTGGCAACTTGAGCTCTGCAGTGTCCACATTGTTGAAGTTGATGATGATGTCTGGTCCGGCTTTGACTGGGGTCAGGGTGAACATGAAGGGGTTGGCAAACGTCGCAATCGACTGATTATTTGACGTGGGAACATTGTACGCCTGTTGCCAAAGATGGAGTGAATGATACGTCAATAACAAAAGACGAACAAGATCGCATGCAAGTCACTTACATCAGACGTAGGCCCATTGACGAAGACGGTGAGATCCGAGATGACAATGGACGAAATGATCTCGTAAATCTTGCCCTGTAGAGCGACGTCAAGGAAGAGGGTTTGGAACGCGTCCGAGAGCCACTTGATCGGGGTGCTCTGATACGGTGACACAACTTCCCAGCCTTGAACCGTCAATGTCGAGTTGAGGCCAGCCAAGAAGCGCGAGAACAGAATACCGACGTTGGCCAGATCGTTCGCCGACGTCTGCTTGACGATCTCGCCCTTGAGCACTGTGCTCGTGACCGCTTTCGGCAGCAGGAACAAATCGTATGCGGAGGCGGGCCCGAGGTATGTGCCTTGGAATGAAATGTGGAAGGTGGCTGTTCCCAATTCCACACCCAGAGCTGACGGAGAAGGAATCTTGGAATCAGTCGTGTAGAGAAGACTATTGGCTGTCTCGCCATAGATGTCGAAGTTCGAGACCGTGACGCCGGGCAGGCCGTTAAACACATCTAGCGAAATGTCTTTCTTGAGCTTGACCTTGCTGTACGTGATCTGCAGCGCGCGCACAACAACAACATCGCTTGAAATAGTCCAAGTGAAGGACGGATTGTGCAGGATAAACGATGCAAACTCTGTGAAGGCACCTTGATTTGTGATACGAAGTTGGCCTGTCGTCTCAAGGTTTGGCACACCGACGCCCGGAATCGTGCAGATGGGTGGAAGCGTAATCTCTGCAATATTCTTACCCTGCCAGGCGATCTGCAGAGGCTCGGTGAACTCGATCAAAGCATTTGCGGGTGCATTTGTTGACAAGCTTCCGCGAAGCGAGACTTGGAACCCTTGGTCCGTGAGATGCGTTGCATTCGCTTGAGTGAATTGAAGGCCGGCCTGATCGACAATCACTTGGATCAAAGGAGCACCTGCCGGCCCGAGCAAGTAGAGGGCTGTCTCATCTGTCTTGACAGGTACTGGATACTGCACGAAGTTGAGATTCGTGAAGTACTGGTCGATGTGAACTCCAGAAGCGACGGGAATTCGTGATTTGAGGCCCTTAAGCGATTCCAAGACGGCTCCAAGCAGATCAAATTGATTTCCGAGATGGCAGCCCGTGTCCAGACTATCCGGGTACGCCTGTACTTGCGTTGATGCGTCACCAGGAAGATTGAAGATCTCTTGGAAGAGCGGAGGCCAAGGCCCAAGGGAAACGCCAGTGGCCTGGGCGAGCTCAAACACGAGCTTGACAAGTGACTTGGGCTTGGTGTTCAATGTGATGGGAAGCATCTGGGATTGCGTTGTTTCGTGACCAAGTGCAACGATAGGATTCTTGCTAAGATCGACGTTAATCCTGCCCAAAGTGAGGTCGTTGTATTGGGGTGACGAATCGATCTTCTCAATGTTTAACGTGGCAGTGAACGGGTTCGCGAGGACGACGGCAGCTGAGGCGATGGGACTCTGGCCGATGTTCTTGGGAACCTCGAGGATCGCCTCTGTCACCAACAGCTTGTTGAGCGGCGGAATGGCGGCTGTAAGAGCAACGCCAGCCAGAGCCTGCTGCAAGGAGCTGACTGGGGTCGACTGCCGAGTGCCCGCGACGACTGCATCCGTAGAGATATTCTGGATGTAGTTTTCCAGCACGGTCTGGCCAGCTGCCACGTTAGCACTTCCCTGCGGCTTGTAGTCCAGCTCGGTTGGAACCACATTGGTACCCGGGACGACCTGCAGTCCTTTGATGAGTGCTTGGCCAATAACGTGCTCGGTGTACAGAGTGTTAAAATTGACGTCGCCGACCGAAATGGTGATATCAGACGGGTTGTACAAGGCGGTGTCAAGTGTGATCTTGAGGTAGTCTGGGTATCCATGCACGACGTCAAGGTTGGAAACTAAGGCCGGCCGAGCATTGAAATTCTGCAGACCGAGAATGGTCGAGTCGACATTGAAGGGAATGTCGCTGATCGTGACTACGCCGGCAGCCGTGCTGGTCTGCGCGGAGGCTGTACCGTGCAAGTTGAAAGTGACGGCCTCCTTGGCAGTCGTGTCTGCCAAGAACTGCGAGAAGGTCGAGTGCGCATTGTCATAGACGGCGAATGGCACATTGTTGAACGCAAGTGTGAGGATACGGTTCGCAATGTCGGTCTTGGTGGGTACATTGGGCACGTCGAGAACGGCTGCATCTTGACCGTTGTAGTTGGCAATGAATTTACCCGTGGTTTGCTTGATGTCAACAGGGAATGCGAATGGCAGATAGAACGGAGCGGTGGTGTTGACCGTGCTCGTCGGCGGAGCCCAAGCAGTATCGGGAGTGAAGGCTAAAGAGAGCTGATTGAGACTAACCGCCTTGATGACCTGGAACTTGACAGATGGCAAGGAGATGTCGATGACAAGCGTCTTGATGGCGTTGTTCAGCCAGGTGACCTCCTTTGGACCTGCGTACTGACCCGCAACCTGCAGCGTAGTCGCTTGGTCATGCACGACGTTCGTGAAGACAGTGCTGAGTACATTCAGAGCCTCTGGTGCGGTCTGCTGTTGCAAGCGACCGACAAGTGGTATGTTTGTCTGCGCGAGAGCTTGGAGGATGAACTCGTTCGCAGCTGCCGATGGTCCGAGCTCGGTCCCGTTACTAGAGATCATCGTGCCGAATCGCGAGAGCTGAACACCAACTTGTGCGGGGTTGTTGATGGTGGCATTAACGGTGAGATGGATACCACCAGCGGGGTCGTTGCTCGGCAGATCGAACGAGTTGACCACAACGTCGCCCTTGAGACCGTTGAAACCGTTGAGAATGACGTCCTTGCTGAGGGTGATGTTTGGGACGGAAATTCCGAGCGCGTGGGCGGTGATGCCCTCGGCGGCAATGTTCCAGACGAACGTAGGATTGTGCAACGCATCCGTGGTGAACTGTTGCATGAAGTCAACGTCGGCGATGGCAAACGGCGCTGTCAGGTCGAGAGTGGATCCAACATCGCCGATAAGGCTGATATTGGGCATGGCGATCTGACCGAGAAGGCGACCCTGGTAGTTGACCTTGAGACCCTTCGTGAACTCAACGGTGCCATCGAATGGACCCGCCTGCGTGAGCGCGCCCTGCAGCGCAGCGGTGAACGAGTTCTGCTGCGGGTTGATCACGGTCGCGCGGTCGACGTTGAGGATGGCACCGTCGACGATCTTCTGTACGATCGGCTGAGCGAGGACGGGAAGTAGCTTGAACAGCGTGTCGTCTGTGCCAAGCGGGACGTTATACTGGGCGAAGGTGAGCGTAGTACCGTACTCGCCAATGACGGCGTCCGACACGATCTCCAGGTCGGTCTTGGCGACCTTGAAGGCGGCTGCGACGTAGGAAGGCAAGTCAAAATTGGTATACATATTGTCACGCTTCTGTGGGCGCTCAAGGCCGCGCAAGTCGAGAACTGTGGCCTCGTCCTCGATATCCTGCAGCTGGCCCAGGTTGGCGCTACCGGCACTCATGAGCAAGTCAGCCATAGCGCCGCCCTCATTGGCCTGAACGTTGCGCTTCTGCGCAGCAGTTGAGTTTCCAGCGGTGATTGAGGCTCCGCCGATGTTTGTGGCGGGCGTGAGCGTGAAGCCGCCCAGAGCGACGATGCCGTCTATGTAAGCAGGGTTGAGACCGGCTTGCACAGCGAATGCGCGCAGCGCACCGAAGATGTCGGGCGGGTAGAGGTTGAGAGCGAGGGGAACGTTCGGCGACGAGGTGACCGCTTTGCCAGCAGCGGGGAAGTTGAGAGACGTGTCGATCTGGGCGAGGAAGATACCGTGCGAGTAGACCTTGCTCGAGATGCGCGTGATCGTAAGGCCTGATGTGAACGGGTTGGAGAGCTGAACGACGGCGTTTGCAATAGTGTCTGTGATGCCGGTCGTGTCGAGGACGGTTAGGTGGGCTGCCTGCACGAGCGAGTGCTGCAGACCGGGTAGTGTGGCATTCAGCTTAATCGGCTGCAAGGCCGAGTTGAGCGACACGATATCCGACGAGCCGCTGAAGCCGGTGATGTTCAGGTTGGTGTTCAGACCAGAGATGAACCTGTTGAGCGTCTCGAGACCCTTGGGGTGGATGTTGGGATTGAATTTGGACGTCGCGTTCACGTCGTTGCGGCCAATCTTGAGGTTGAAGTTGGGCAGCGTGACAGTGCCGAGGGCAACTTCGTTCGAGAGCTGGAAGCTGGTGTCTCCCGTGGTCAGGTTTAGGTTCGATGGGTTGACGAGAGTGGTGCCAACGACGAGCTGGAGGGCTTCGCTGGTGCCGCCGACAACGTCGACGCTAGTAATCTCGGTTGGGTAACGCGTCAGGCTGTCGAGGCCGGTGAGGCCCGAGCCGACGTCGAACTTAATGCCATTAAGCAAGACGCGGCCGATGGGTGTGTCGGTGAGCGCCTTGGAGCTACCTTGAAGTTGGACACGAGCATTGTTGTTGAAGATGAGCGCCTTCTGGAATGTGATGAAGTTGTCGTGCGCCGTCTGGTTCTTGCCGTCCGTGTCGCCGGGAAGCTGCAGCCTGGTCGGCGGCAGCGTTAGGTCAAGCGTTCCGGCAGTCTGACCAGCACTAACGAGGGACAGCTCTGTGGTCGAGTTGGAGAAGGCACCATTGATCAGGGCGACGCTCGTGTTGTCATAGATCAGGTTGATTGAGTTGGAAGTCTGGATGATGTTCAGCGAAAAACCGAATGGAAGGCCGATTGCGCCGGACAACGCATTAGAGTACGTGACCGGCGCCCATGGCTGTTCCTTATCAAAGACGAGACTGAGGTAGTTGATGTCGATGCCCTTGATTGGGTTGATGGGCTCTGGCGACTGCAGGGGAACTTGCACGACGAGTGCCTTGATACCCTCGCTGAGCCAGCCGATCGTTTCGCCGTTGGCAAGCTTCGTGGAGACACCTTTCGCAACGACAGGCACCGCATAACCATTGATGTACCCCGTGAAAACTTCTCCGAGCAAGCCCAGCGCGGTCGAGTTGTCCGCGTGGGAGATCAGGCGCGACTTAAGCAGCACCGTGTTCACACCCGAGGTGACGTTGACGTTGCCGGCGGTGGCGGCAGGCCCGAGGTACAGATCCTTGTAGTACAGGTCCAGGTTGAGAGAGCCGAGCTGAACGCTGAACGGCGACGGGTTGGTCATGCTAGTCAACACTTGTGCCGTGATGCCGCCCTCGGGGTCGTTGCCGGGCAACTGGAAGTCGAGAATCTTGACGTTGTGGAAGTTGTCAAATCCTTTGAGCACAGTCGTCTTCTTGAAGTCATAGTTGCGGAACGTCGGTAGGAAGCCAAAGGCCTCGGCGTGCACGTTCGGGCACCGCAGGTACCAGGTGAACTCGGGCTCGGTGATGAGGAATTTTGCGAATTCTCTGAAGGCCTCCCCGTCGATGATGTCGAATTGGGTGTTCTATGGAGGAGAAAGTCACGAAAATGGTAAGAAATATTGATCGGCCAGTGTCAAGGCAGTACCTCAGTGGCGTCGCGACGCACCTGAAGGACCTTGGCGTGTCCGGCTGCAGCGTTAACACGGCCAAGCTTCATCTGTCCCAAGTGGACCTCACGACCAGTCGGCTCATCCGCCGTCGGCACGGTCCTCCAGTAGACGTCGACAGGGGAACGGAAGTACAGAGTGGCAGGGAAGATGCCAGACTTGGTGACCTGTCGGCGCGGCAGCAGACGGCGCACCATGTTAATCAACGTCTCGGTCTCGTCTATTAGCGGCAAAAAGTACGCACTTGTGCATTCAAAGAAAGCGGGAAGGAGGTGTTGGTGATGGAGGTCAGGTTTGCCTCCAGCACATGAAGCTGGGCGACGTGCAGCGTGTGATTGGCAATGGCCCATACAATCGGCACGAGCGCGAGCACGAGCGTTACCAGGACGATCGGGGGCGCCATGACTGTGCAGCAGAAGCCGAGCTTCTTCGTGAGGTACTTTTTCTCGTACGGCGTGCCTCGTGCGGCAAGAAAGCCGATCGGCTGGCCCGCACGGTACATGCCGTCTGTGGAAAGAGATGTGTCCTGTGAGCCGCGGGCGCGTCGCCGCATGTGCTCGCGCGAGCCATAACTCGCCGCGTCATCTGCCATGATGACGGCTGTGAAGGATCGCTGCTGATGCTGCTACGGTAAGCTCGAGCTCTTTGGTGAACAAGCTCAGACGCTGCAGAGAAGGTCGGTGGCAGGGGCAGGCAAGGAGGCACTGCAGTGGCACCGCACGCGAGCAAGGCAACTAGCAGAGGTGGGTGGCGGGCGACCAAAAGCGAGCGGGAGGATCAATGCAAATCTGCACAGTGAGATAAATAGATCAGGCGAACGAAGTTGAAAATAGGTAGCCGGTGCCCAGCGTCGAGCAGGAAGGTGAGGTGAAGGTACGAGGGATGGATGGAAAGGTGTAGGTATCGAATGGGCTCGAGAAGACGAGGGTGGGGGCGAAACAGCGGGGCTGGCGGCGAGAGGAGCGAAATAATGCCCTCTTTCTTTTCGGCCGTGTCGCTCGCCCTCACTTCAAAGCGATCGGCTTGCTGCCCTTTCCCCTTTGCGCACGCCAACAATAGCCTTTCAAACGATGCCGCAGCTAAGGCCTAGTACAGCTCGTTGTACCGTCCCACATGCACTCGGGGGTATGAGGTAGAGGTGTAGGGGTGTAAGTTGTGTGGATGTGCTGTTCCGGGATGAAGTGTTGGAAGAGCCTTAAGAGAGAAAACGCAGCACAGGAACACACTTCGCTGTGCGGGGACGTTGGGCGACTGTGGGCAGGGCTGTGAAGTTAGTCGGGTAATGAGTGAAGACTTGACTAGACTGTGGGCCCTCCCTCGGGTCCTCACTCCTCCTCTCCCTCGCGTCGGTCAATGGGGGGTAAGCAAGAGTTTTAGTGTGTGTATGTACTCGTTCATGCGGACAGGCAGACATTCCGCAGTGGGAAGGGGCCGCGTGCACAGGACCAGAGCAGTGTGTCTCGTGTTACTTCCTGGAACCAGCCCTAGCAGGGTAACTCAGCAATCAAAACGATAGTAGGCCATGTGCGGCTTACCACGGGAGTCCCGGGCATCGGCCTTGGCGTGTACCTGTTTGTGCCTGTCTATCTTTCTCCATCTCTCGCCTCTTAAGCTTCTCTCAAAACGCGGTATGTAGGCACGCACTATCGGGCACTGACGCCGTATGACGCACAGTCAAAGTCACAAACCATAGTCTGTAGTACCACAGTGGCAAGGCTTACCACGGCAGAGGGGAAGAAGCAAATGAGGACGCCAAACACTTGTGGAACGCGTGAACTCAAAGGCGACGATCATGCCGCCAGGGTCGCAAGGCGGACACTGCCCTGGGGCTCCAAAAGGCGAAAGGCGACTACCCGGCTGGACACTGGTCTCCCTCCAGCCCGGCATCCAGCTGAAAAGTGCTGAAAGTTGCTGCTGTATGACCCTAGAAATGGCAACAGAAAGGTACGTAAAGACCGGGCTATGGCCGACGGAAGGACAGAAATGTGCAAGCTAAAATGTCCAGATCGATGTCCACTCTTTCTAGGCGCCGGCCAGCGCTCTAGTGCCTTTCAGAGTCAGCGGAGAGTTTGCAGAGCGCTAGGAGGCAATACATGAGTGTCTACTCCACACCTGTGACCCCGAAAATCGTATCGAAATCTTATACTTTCACTGGTTCTTTTCTTTGGTGGCATGCAGCGAACTGGAGAATTTGAAAGCGGGGATCTCCAATGGACGTACTAGGGCGAACACGGCGATCATTCCCACTTTCTTTTTCTACATGAGCTTGCGATTCCTGCTTGCGGCTGCGGGGCAGCTGCGGAGTATGGGGTGTTGCGAGGACCAGGCTGAGAAGCACGGCTGAATGCTGGGTAGTACACTCGGAACCGGAAGCACATTCGTCATCAGTCCTCACCTCCACTTTCGCAGTCACGCAAGCCAGCCAGCAACTCAACTGGAACAGATGCCATGTGCGGGAGTCTAGCATGCATTTTGGCTGTAGCACGCTAGCTGCGTTGGCGTGACCAGCGGCCCGCTTTCATCTCTGGGACAGCGTGGCTTCTTTCAACCCTCGTTAACCTATTGGCCTGTGCTTTGGGGGCTACTTTCGTCTGTTCAGAGCGGCCTAACACTCGGACGTAGGACGGCAACATTGCTGATGAGACATGCTGACAGACGATCTCTGTGTTCCATCAATCAAATGCAATAATGCACCAATATGGGAGCGGCTGGCAATCGGCGTGTTCAGTGGAGCATTCAGGCCCCCTGTGCTGAGTGCTCTACAGCCTCAACGCACATTGTTGCGCCTCTGACAGCTGAAGCTCGCATGCAGTAAAAGCACTCCATATGCAACCCTTCCAGCAAGGTAGCTCGAAGAAGCCGACATGAATACCATGATTCTACAGTCTGTAGTTCAGGCATGCATACTGGCCGACTGTCAGGTCTCCGATGTCCGACTTCGCAAAGCGCGGTTCTCTTGAGAGCATAACCATTGTCAATTATTAATTATCAGCATCTGCCAAATTCTATCATATTACGGCAACTCGTGAATGCAGAAAGGGCCGTGAGCACCTTCGAGCCGGAAACTGCTTACGCTTGGCGCTGCGAGTACGAAATCCAGCATGACGTATGTACGAGTTTGGACGACCGTTTCTCGTGCGCAAAACAATGGCGAAACTGAAAAAATCGAACCTCATTGAACCGTCTCCATACGTTTTCTGACCAGTCTCATCCACAGATTCTCTAACAGATCATACCATGCTCGCTCTCGTCTCTACTACACTGTCTCCTCACCATCTCACCCAGTCAATCCCCTCACGCCCAAACTCTGAGAGTACGGGATACACACGTTTTTCCCGTCTATGTTCGTCGTCGGCGTCGTCATCATCGAGGAGCTCTCGGCACAGTACATGACACCAGCAGCCGCATGACTATGCTGTGTTTGCACCATTAGCCTCGTGTGTTTGCATATGCTGTTGAGGTCAAGCCCCCGCAGCTCCCGCCAGGACGGCGATTTTCTATCTGCATGCTCCCAGGAGAAAATATTGAATTCCACGTCCTTTTCTGCTGCTCATCCGCCTTTGCAATCGGCTTCAGCAGCAATGGCGCACATGATGCCACGATTCGCAACTCTCAGCACGCTCTCTCTCCTTGTATTTTCCTCGATATGGGGCCAGCTGACGCGAGAGGGCCTAGTCGCGCTAAACTCGTATGCCGGTCAGAGCATCCACCCCGTCATTTGGGCACAAGGCGTCGGATGCTTCGTCATGGGATGGGCAATCGCGAACAAAAAGTGTATTGAGGATGTGTCAGTGCCGAATGTCGAGATCCTTGCCTTGGACACCATCTATCTCGCTCATTCATCATGACCCTGACGCCTCTGCCCCCCGGTCTGTGCTTCCTCGCTCAGATATCCGCAGATATACGTCGCCATTACCACGGGCTACTGCGGTAGCGTCACAACGTTCTCTACCTGGGCTTTACAAGTCTTTCTTGCCTTTTCAAACCACGCCCGATACCCACGGTCAAGGACCTATAGTGTGAGCGTAGCTGGCGGCGCAACTCTCCTACGCTCTACTTCAAAGTCAGGCTGAGCCATCGGTCCTTTTGTACAGGTCATGGATGCCCTTACGCAGACAGCGGCGACGCTCGGTACGGCTCTCATCGCGCTGCAGGCCGGCCGAAAGGCGGGGCGCACATTTCTCTCGCCTCGCGCAGTGCTGCTGTTCCTCACATCACCCCTAGATGCCGTGCAACGGATCCTCATGATCCAAGCGCCAGAACAGGAGGAAAAGCCGTCGAGCGAAGAGCGAGCCGAAGAAGCAGCTGCAGTGGATGAAGTCGAGGTGCCTCGCGTGGAGGAGTTACCATCCAGTGGTCAGCCTGCAGCGCAAAGTGAAGCTGCTGTCCTAGAGCAGCAGCATCTTCGACAAAAGGTTACGAAGAGAGCAGTCGCCGTTGCCTGCTTGTCGCTTGGGCCGCTCTTCTGGTTGGGCACAGCGCTTCTGTTGGCATTCCGACAAGACGAGCGCTTTCGACATGTCACTTTTCCCATGCTACTCGCTCCGCCTGGCGCGATCCTGCGCTGGTGGCTCGCTCTGCACCTTAACGCAAGTCGCCGGGCAAAAGTCGCCTGGCCGCGCTGGCCACTTGGCACGCTCGCAGCCAATCTTGGAGCAACGCTCATCCTTGCAGGCGTATACACTGTACAGCACGTCAGCACAATGCACTCGTCGAGCAACCCGCCAAACACATCGGTGCTAAGCACGAGCACGCTGCTGGGATGCCAGGCGCTCTACGCTGTGCAGGAAGGCTTCTGCGGCTGCCTCGGTACCATCAGTACATTCACCGTCGAGCTCGAGATTCTGAAACCCTCAAGACGAGCGTTTGCTTATCTCTTATTCAGCTGGGCAACAGGTATCATCCTTTGCGTGCTGGTCGTAGGCGTGCCAACCTGGACGCTGCCCGAGTCCTCGGGATATGGGCGGCGTTGCCCCAATCTGTCCTATTGACAGGCGTATGCACAGCACTTTCTTTGCACAGTCACACTTGTATATGATGCAGTCCTAGAGCTCGGCATTCAGATGGCGTACCTTGGAAATCTGTCGATTCCTTTCGTTGGTCCCGTGTGTGGGACACATTTGGGCATCCATCTAGGGCGAGCAATCCACATGCCGGGATTTAATTCATCATGATTTATTATTCATGTGTTGCATCCCAAAACTTTGAAATCATGGTGATCGGTGATTGATTATATCCAGTACATACACCGCGTTGAATCCGCACTACACTCCAAAATCCAAATTGCCTTGCGATAGAATTCAACACATAATAGTAGCTGTAAATGAACGCTGCCACTGATGTCAGTGACGCGCCCATTCGATCTCTCTTTGCACATACCGATGAGGCGTGAAGCAGATGATTGGAGCTGTGTGTGCATGAGGAGGGCAACACAGACTCATCAGCTTCGAACAGACGTTGGCCGCCGCTTAAGTCCAAGAGACAGCGGTCATGGACGGTGTTGACGGGAACCCCACCGAAGTACCGCAAGGTACACAACCTTCCGTGACACCTCAGCCTACTCCGAAGCAAGACGCCAACAAGGGGATCTCGAGACCCGCCAGCCTTCGGTCGGCCCGTAGCGTCGTGGGAAGCTCGTCGTGTGCGTCAGCCTTGAGCCGGGCAGCCCCTTCTCTCATATCACGGTTATCGGCGCCTGCCACAGGTCGAACCACGGCCACGGCGACAAGTACTTCGCCCTCCTTCTCCGACGGTTTTGGGCAAGGCCCCACATCAAAGGAGAGTGCCCTTTGCGCGACCCTGAATACCACGGGCGGAAACATCGCTTCTCTCGATTTAGCAAATTCTGGACCATCAGGACAACTGCAGGGTAACAGTCGCTACGACGCCGAAAGCAGCAGCGCCTCCCCCATGAGCAGAGTCTCTTTCTCGGAAGATACGGCAGTCCTAGGCGGCTCAATAGCAGGGACCAGTGGCAATTGGATCAGCGGCTGGAGTTCTTCCACTCAGACCGTTAACGAGGACGACGAGGAGCCAGATGATGGCGAACGAGGCATAGAAGCGGGTTCTCATCAGGAAGATGGTACAGACGCCGGGGGCCGTCGACAGTCAATTGGACTTGAGTCAGGGCCAGGAAGTGCTCTAGCACTTCTGCGAGACGTTAGCACTCGCTCATCTAGCAGGGTCACCACTTTCAGCTCGTTCCCCTCGTCGAAGGCAAATGGCAAGCAAAGGGAGGTGGAAGAGGAAGACATCGTGACGCTAGGTGGGATTTATCCGCATCGAGACAGCCTTTTGTGAATCTCAAGCTAACAAACATCTTGCACAATATTGTTTTAGCGCAGGACCAAGACTTAGAGGCAAATGTCGAGCGCACCTACTTTGTCTTCACCACAGCCGGCAAGCCGGTCTACATCAGTCGCCGACTTACGCTGCCTGGAGGCCTTCTCGATGGCAAAGGACAACGAAGAAGAGCCAACACTTTCGAGCGTGAAAGAGAGGCCGGAATGCAAGACGAAGAAGAGGAGTCGGCAACAACTCGTATAGGTGTCATGACTGCCCTGATCTCCATCTTCACGGACGAAGGCGGTGATCGGCTGCGAGAAATCGTCTCGGATCTGGGTCGAATCACCTTTCTGCAGCGCTCGCCGTTGCTCTTTGCTGGCGTTACCAAAAGTCGAAAGCCAGAGCCGAGCTTCGTCATGCGATCGCATTTGGACCTCTTGCACAACCAGGTGCTGGGGCTCTTATCGACAGGCCAGCTAAATGCAATGTTCAAACGCAAGGCTAGCGTCGATCTCCGAAGGCTTCTTGAGGGAACGGACCCCATCCTCACGGCTTTGCTCGAAAGGGCACAGTGGGACCGCTCGCTCACCATGAGTGCGCTTCAGCCGTGTCGACTTCCCCTCACTCTTCGGGATGAGCTCTCTCAACTGCTAGATCCAGGCAGGCTACCGGAAGGGCGTCGGCCTCCTGATCTTCTCTACGTTCTCCTGCTCTCCGGCTCAGATATTGTCACATTGCTGAGGCCTCGAAAGCATAGCGTCCATCCGATCGATATGCAGCTCCTCATCAACACTGTCCAAGGAACACCCGCTTTACGGGAAGCGGGCAGCGAGAGTTGGCTGCCACTCTCGTTGCCAAAGTTTGCACCCCAAGGCTTCGTCCACGTCTATGCCAGCGTTCTCGATCTCAAAGGGTCTCACTCGGGCCAATCCGAGTATGTCAATTCGCAAGCAGCCCTCGATGCGGCACCGGAAACTCTGACTCTTTGCTTCGTCACTGGAAACCGTGAAGCCTTTCCCTTGCTTCGGCAGTGGCGTTCCGAGTTCTTCAATGTGAGTTCCTTATATGTTGCTGACGAAGAATCAATGCTGAAAGATCCACGAATCATGCTCCTGCTGCTGGATGGCAGCGTATCAGCAAAGCATCTTTTGCAGATCGTTTGATACCCGCCTTGTTTGGGTCACGATACCTAGCAGAGCAGGTCGGCGTCACCGGCGTCCGGCATTTTTTCTACAAATCTCGCATCAATACGCAAATCACTAGTCCAATCCTAGATAGCACATACGCAAAAGGCACCAAAGACTTGCATCGACTGCTAGGCCTCTACGACCACGCATTCCAGGCAATTCACGGCATCGGCCATGTCTCGCGCTCTTCGCAGGTTGAGCAGGCGGTGGGCTTGACGTTGGCTCCGCCGCCTCTCAAAATGCACTACATTAAGACGACACAGGAAGCTGTCCTGGCTTGGATCACGCAGCCTTTCGAGCTGTATCTTACCGTTAGTCCCTGGCTGCCCAAGTCTGCCGTCATTGCCGCTGCGAACGCGGTTGCCAAATGGGTCAAAAAGCAAGAAAACAGCCTTTTCCTGCTCTCGCCTCCTGTATTCTAGGCGCTTTCGCGGCTGAGCATGTAACTTGTGTTGCACATGCCCTGTTGACGTGGCAGCGCAAAGATGCTTTCAATGCCCTTCGAACGGAAATTCAGGATACAAGTCTCAATAAGTAGATCGAGCCTGGATGAGATAATGCTAGTTCGAAATATCTTAGATGCCTCCTTCGGACTCAGACTCGCTAGCGTCTGGCTCCCTTTGACGATAGGCTGAAGAAGCAACCACCGCATCTCGTGGTTGAGTTTTATCCACACCTGTCCAAACAGAAGGGGAGTTGTCAGCGTACTCCATTCCGCGCGTGTACGTGCTTATAAAGAAGCGTGCTTACATTCACCAATAAAGATTGGATGCCTGCATGGGTGCAATGAAACTCCGTTTCTTCAATACCAGAGCCTCCGACCCTTGGACATTTGACGTGCTGCACTCACCTGGGAATACCTCTTTCAGAAAGCTCTTGAAATCTGTATTTAATAATACTACCTTTCTTGGGAGGTTGATCACGCAGAAGGTCGGTAAGACCTGAGCCTACAGCGAAAGCTCTACCATTTTCCATCCGCACCCAAAGTGAGCCGACCCTGTGTGAGTTCCTGGTGTTCTCTCTTCCCGGCTTATGTCCAGTGACCTCCGCTTCCGCTTCATATATTGGTTTCACCTTCAGCAATGTGTCGCTGCGGTTGCCAGAATAATTGTAGGGGGAGTTTGCTTTGCGTAACATGAGGCTGAGACAAGTTGGAAAGTCAGTCTGCATGCACTTTCCATCCATCTGCCGCGTGCACCCACCCTTCGCCACCCTTTGCTCTCACTTCTGCCAAAGTCCGCTCCAGGTGAGCCTTGCCATTGCACCTTACATGGCTTAGGATGCGCAAACACCCCTGGAATATACGGTGGAAAGAACTATCAGCGTTGTCCATGGTGTCAAGAGGCCCGCATAGAACACGCTAATCACCTTTGGCCTTTTCAAAGCTTCGTCCGGTGTGACTGGCTCTTCCCCAAGTTTCTCCTTGAGGGTCCTCCAGCGAGCTTCAATCCCGCCTGAGACACCACAAACGTCAAACACGAAGTAAATAACTTCCTTCCAGCTTGGTGCTCCGTCAACCTTTTTGCGTTGAGTATTTATTTCAGCTCCTTAACTGCATCGTTTGCGGTAGATGCAAGGCTCACATTGGGCCTTTTCCCTTTACGCAACGACCGGATTAAGCCGGATGTCTTTTCGAAATGGTCACGTTTAACCCACAGCTCTCCATCTAAAAGCAGATTTTTGGGAAGCTCTGCAGGGAAGTCAGGTCAAACCCAGCTGCATTTAAAGGCTATTGCGTGGCTCGAGTGTGCTCACTTTCGCGAAAGTGATCTGGAACGAACCAAACCATGCCTCGGCGGCTGATCATATTTTCACCGTCCCAGTAAGCGCGCAAGCCGTCGAGCTTCGAAGACATCGTCACAGTCAAGCGCATGCTCACAAGATTCATGACTCTTTAACAGCTTACCTTTTCGGACATCCACCAGCCTTGGGGGTCAAAATCGTGGGGCATGAGCGTACCATGCATCAACGCAGGCTTTTTGATTTTCGTCCCCACAAGGTCCGACTTGAAAATGGAAGAGGAGCCGAATAGGCTCAACCGTGAACACGGGAGAGCAGTCGGACACACATGCTTAAGGCGAATGATACTCACCAAGGAGGAACTATGAGAAATGGCACGTTTACGCGAAGAAGCGCTCGTGCCGGTATCACTGGTAGCGCTAGAAGAGGCTTGAGAGCTACTAGGCATCACATACTTTACCACGGCGGTCTCTCTCTGTATGGTTGAGACGTTCATATACCCGAGGTGAGAATGATAAATCGATTGTTATATATCAGCAAGAGGTTCCAGAATCACCGTGAGTCGCCGCTGGTTGCAGTGACGCGCTACTCACGCCTTTCTCCAGGCGTTTTTGGTTGAATTCTGAGCCGAGGAAATGCTCGAGATGCTCACAATTCCGGAACGGCGGTCTTGTGCTGTGATTGAGGATGAACTTGCTGCAATTGCAATTGTATTGATACTGTTTCCGTCTGTGAGTGAACACGGTCTCACGGCCTCATTTTACCTGAGTCAGGGAATAGAGGAAACGCACCGACACTTTTTGGCTCACCTAGTGATTACATTGGTCACGCCTTTGATGATAGTCACGAGGCTTGTGCCCTCAATGGGGATGTACTTTGCTGGCTCGACGTCGTCGATGGCTGCATCCGACGGCGATGCATTGTCGCCCATATTCTCACGGCTGGTACGGCTCACGGCTAAGACAGGGAAACATGACATACGACGCATCAACTTTTTTGTACAGACAAGCTTCCCCCCGAACAGCTGTTTGAGCAGCACGCAGCCCTTGCCATCAAGGTTGCAAGTAGTTGCCACGCTCAATCCTCCCCTGACACGCATGTTTATGTGCTGAAATTTACAACATATACATTATCTACATACTATGGGAATGGTGAACGGGGTTATTGCTGTATGTAAGGTTTTAGTTGGTTCACTTTCATGTTTGGCTCCTTTTCTCTCATCGCCCAGCCTCATGCGTGGCGCGACAGTTCGCCAACGCGCGAGGCACACCCACACTTACCACACGTGACTTGTTTCGGATGAGCGCGTGACCCTTCGTATAGGTTGTTGCCAAGCTCTATATATTGATAGGCGGCCAAGCAGCAAGGCACAATCAAGCTTCGCGGTCTGCTCAAGGGCCGACGCTGCCAAGCTGGGTCGCTCGATGGCCTTTGGGGTAGGTGCAGGCCGGAAAGATATGCACACCATTGCGTCTGCCTCCAAGTTGCTTTTCAGAGAAAACTGCGGCAAATTATCGCCACCCTCGACATGAAGTGCCATTGCGCTTCGACCCTCGCCTCGAAGCTGTCAAGAAGCAATCAATGACTTGAGCACATGATTCTGCGACAAGGTCCAGCTCATTCATGGGGGAAAAATCAACGTGAAAGACTGATATTCCTGCAGCCTGCGAAGGAATCCACGCAACTTCTCCACTGATTTACCCGTTGCCATTCCGTTGCCCCACCTGCAAATGCCATGATCTGTCACATCTGGAAGACACTCCAAGACTTGTCATCAGCCTTCTCCGCTTGAATCCCAAATGGAGAATGTCTTCCAAATCATGCTGAACTTCAAAAGAATGTCCATAAGAACGGCATGGGCTATTGACGACGATTCGTAGCCCCAGGCTTGGTTTACCCTTTAGACTGAACTTCTGCTATTCTGGACGACCAATGTCAAAAACGTCGTACACGAAGTTTTCAATTTACCCTCCACCACCTCCGGCCGCTTTTTCCCATTCTGAACCATCCAGAACCCGAGGTAGATACCCGAACGGCCTTGCTGAGGATACTCCAGAAGAGCTTGCCGATGTTTCATAAGCAAGCTACTCGCATGGGGCCTGATCGCCCCCTTTCCGCTCAATTCATCGCAGCGGCTAGGGCCATGACTGCCTGACGTGCGATTGCCACAGCAATACCATCCTGCGTCGAATCTACCAGAGGAGCCTCCAGCTGTTCCGCTTCATGCAATCTCCCATTGGCGGTCTCTTGTTCTCTTCTAATACATGTGATAATCAAGTGGCCGCAGGTCTTGAGCGCTTGTACAGGTCTGTACAATGCTGAGTTGCCCTCGTCTTGGAATATCGTCACAGCGAACATTTTTGTTCTCATGTGCGGCGCCTACGGCTTATAACTCTTTGGATTGTAAGCGTATACACTTGCCCACTTTTCGATGGATGTTTTCAAAAACATCTAATTCTGTCCTGCACCAGAACGACTGAAGCACTTCTCCCTTGGCACATCCATTTGAACTACAACTTTGGTCTCTAGCGAGATTGACAAGCTCAAACGGCTTTATCATCTACACTGCAGATGCTGGCTTTGAACCGCCAGGCATCTTTACCCGTGGATTTCTCTGCGTTGCGCACAATCATGGTTCGCTTTTGGGCTTGCGTTTGCAAAGGGTGGCATATATGGACTTATGGGAATATCATTATCAAAGGAAGCGGAGCGCAAGTGCAGCTTAGTTTCTGGTGTTGTCGCGGCCTTGGGTGTGAAACTTATCGTTTCTTCTTGTGAGTACACTCTTGGACATCCGTGCTTTCTGGCGCCGTTGCTCGCTCGAGAAGCTTGACCCTTGTTGCTTTCCAGTGATAAATACTCCTGATAACCTCTGTCCTCGTCGTGGGAGGCATTTTACTCGTCGACACTAATGCTGCGCTCCGTCGCTACGCCGCGTAGTCAAAACAGTACGAGCAATCTGGCCTGAACTAAGATATGTTTGTTGAGGACCTAGCCACTTGGGATCATGAGTCAGCCGAGACCACTTTTCTGGATGTGTCTGCTGACAGACAGATATCGATGACTTGCTTCGTCGAATCATTGCATGGCTTTTACTACAATACAATTGGCTTTTCTGCTTGGGTCGGCGCCGTCGTCATCGCCATTTTAACACAACGAGGTGCATTGGGAATAATCTAAGACATTCGAGTAAATCTCCGCACCATTGAGGGCAACGCATCAATTTGGTTTTGGACTCGCCAAGCATCGGCCGCCGTCGAAAGTTCAGCAAACGCGTTAGTACCAGTCCGCAAGAACGAAATAACCAAACTCAGCAGCAGGTTTATCGACCTGACGAACCCGCAGATACACCATTTTAGACAGAAAGCGGGGAAGGGGAACGTATAGTGACGGAAGCCGGCATCGGTGCCGTCACGACCTGCAGGATCGACAATGACTAGGGCAAATTTCTTTCCACCCATGAATATCCCCAGTGTCGTTGTTCGTCCACGCAAGCTCTTTCGAAAATTACTCTTATTCATGTTCATTTCATATGCCACCATTCTTGCCGCAGCGTAGTGTATGCCGGGCGCCGCGGAGACTGGAGCAGTGCTTGTGTATGACTTCAGGCGTGAGTACAGAAGAAAAACAATCTCAAATACCGCCACTGTACCGCTCCTTGGGCTGAGGTGACGGCCGTCTCGGAGCATGACACGCATTGCATGGCGGGGACCAGGATGTTTCTGTCTGCCCTCTGCGTCTCAGCCTCCTTCTGCGCAATTGTCCCCCTGGCCATCGCTGTTCCAGGCATTGAAAAAACTTAGTCCGTGCTCGCCCTTGGAGCTCAGAAATCCACAGGTGCACCAGGAAGAAATGAGGATGACACGCTCTGGCGAGGTAGAACTTGAAGTATCGTTCCTGAAACAAAACGCCGTGTACACTCGCTTCGCAAGAATGCACCATATGCTAACTCTTTTGCTGAGGACCCATTCTTCACGATCGGCTGCTAAGGCGTGACTTTCGATATAGCCCCTCCTCGACGCTCCATCACCGCAGTCGCTTCATAGAAGAACCTTAGAGATAAAAAATTTGCGCATGCCCCCCATCCCCCCCCCCCCGGCAAGCTGGGCCTTCAAACATTTACAAGACGGATCCGTACAGACGATAGAGGCTAGCACTGTTCCTTTGGGCGTCTGAAGCTGCTGAAGATGCTAGGAAGGATTAACGTTCAGGGATATGAGACATTTTCGACGCACCCGTAGAAATAATTTGAAGCCGGATCTTCACCGTGCTCTCCGCCTGATTGTTAACTTTTCGGCACGCAAGCAAACCATTGCTGTAAGGGCTGCGCCGTAGACTTCATGCAGACGCACGTACATGGCCTTGGACCGTTTTTTATGCTTCATATGAAGGGAGCAAATAGCGGTGCGTCTCTACGCCATTCAAGGCAATGATGGCCTGGATTGGTGATTCCTGGTCAGCACTCTGGACCGGCAACTCCAAAATTGAATCGAGGGGCCAACCAAGTAACCGCGTATGCTATAACCGTAAGGCATTTCAATTACATAAGCCCCAGGTGTTATTCACGACTCTCATTCTCGAAGTCGAATGTGACTCAAACCTCGATTCTGTATCCTGTACCTTTCGAGACAGAAAGACAGACAGACAGAGCGATCGATGGACGACGGGGCGCTTTCCATTAACCGTAGAGAGGCAGAAACAGGAAGCAGGCTGTTTACTAACATCCAAGCCACTCAAGGGAAGTATTGGATAGTAGCCTGCTGCACTTAAAGCTCTTCATTTTCAACCGCGACGAATACAGTCTCGCATATTTGGGACCTGGCCACTCAATTTTGTCGGCTTCACATCCCAAAACTTACCGTCGACGAGATTCTTCACTTTTGCAAGGCGGTTGAACAATGTCCACATTCGAGGAAGTGACTACAGAAGAGCTCGAAGCTCTCGAAAGCATCTACGTGGATGAACTCGAGAGTGAGCATCATGGTCGCGTCGAATGATCGTCTCGTATACTTCCTGATCTTTCACCACCTCTGCCTCACTACCATTCAGAGATATCCGAAGACGAGTTGCGCATTCGAATAGACTCTGAAGATGACATCTCAGCAGCTCCTTCGAACGCCACCAATGGGGATGAAGAGCCAGAAGGCAGGGAAGAGGCATTCCGACTATATTTGAATGTCAAGTACACGCCTGGGTATCCCGACGAAGTACCTAATCTGAAGCTGGAGAGCGCGGGAGATACGATCGATGAGCAAGCAAGAGAAGAGATGCTGAAAGACCTCAAAGCTGTTGTGAGCCTTATACATGATGCACCACGTTTTGAAACCTTGCAACGCGACATTGTGATCTGACGCGACCACAATTGCTAGGCTGAGGAGTCTCTCGGGATGGCCATGGTCTTCACTTTGGCGTCGCACATGCGCGAAAGTCTTACGGATTGGATACACCGGCAAAAAGAGGCCAAGGAAAGAGATGAGACGGCGCGTAGAGAGGCAGAGCTGGAGGTGAGCCCGCACGGCGTCGGTTGCGAGTGCATGTTTCCATTTTGACTTGACCCGCGTGCTCGATTCGCAAATTTGTCCAGGCTGAGCAGGAAAAGTTTCGAGGAACTGCAGTGACGACCGAACGCTTTATGGAATGGCGAAGAAAGTTCGAAGCTGAGCGGCGGACAGAACAGGCCAAGCAAGAAGAAGAAAAGCTCAAGGGCATGACTGCCAAGGAGCGCGAAGAGCACAAGCGCTGGAAAACTAAACCCTCTGGAAAGGAACTCTTCGCAAAAGGCACCATAGTTGAGTCTGCAGCTGGAAAGGGCGACGAAGCCGACGGAGAGGAGATCGACTGGTCATTATATAGCAGAGAGGAGCGGGAAAGACTGCGAAGAAAGGAGGAGGAGGAGGCAGAGGCAGTAGCCCAGATGGAGAATGTACACTTTGACTCAGACGACGATTGAATGCTGCACATTTGGCGAGCAGCTCATCTTCTAGACCCCATCTCAAGGCCAGTCGGCCGACTGCAACTGCGACGTGATCTCGAACAACCGGAACAGTGTCCTGCCGATCGCAGAGATGTGCTGGTCGTGACTCGTGAATTTGACGCTTAACTGCTGTAGTGAAGCACATCAAGGGCAGCCAAATCACCCGTAGCATGGCGGCCTGCCTATCTGACTGTATTCTTGCTCAATATTCATGTACTCGCACGAATGTAAATGGTGCGGTTAGGTGTCGTGGATGCACGGCGTGCACCTCGGAATTCTTGATTGCAATGTGCGTCCGAACGGAACCTCTACCTTCGGCAGCCTCTTCGCAGAAAACACCTTTTATTTTTCGAGACGCGATCGGCATTTTGTTGAAGGCCTTCGAAAAGCAATCGGCACCGTCATTGACAACCCGTCCAGGTTTTAGTGCTTCAAAGCCCCATCTATTGGAAGAAGCGATGCCAACACAAGTTGACGATAATCGGAAACTGTACTACTTTCCAATTGAGACTCACGACTGTTGCAAGGATTTGAGCTGTCCACACAGCAAGAGGCGAGAGAATTCGCCCAAGACATGGGCAACAATAACGAGCAACAAAGCATGATAACGCAAACGAGTCCTACCCCGTCACACTCCCTGCAGGGGGAGCCAGAGCAGCCTGTAGATACAGAGAATGCGGGACCTTCCTCTACGCAAGAAGGGTCCCGCGATCAGGTGGGCGAAGCTTCAGGGAACTCTAGCGCTGCTGTGGGGGCCGACGCGGTCTTGTCCAAAACTCAGCAAAAGAAAGCACTTAAGAGAGCAAGATTTGAGGAAGTCAAGCTGATCAAACGACAAGCCGAGAGGGCGCGCAAAAAGCAACGGAAGCAGGAATTCTGGGAACAAAAGAAAATTGAGGTCGCCAATGGTCGCATATCAGAAGACGAGCTCAAGGGAAAGGGCAAGCAGTTAGCACAACAGCCTGTCCGACCCTACAATATCTCCGTTGTGCTAGACTTCGGATTTGACGAACTGATGGTAGAAAAGGTGTGCATACTGTCTCACGATAGCATCCGAATGTGCAGTGGCGAGTAGCAAATCGTAATTGACACCAATCCATCTTGCTACCGCAGGAGATCGTCTCCTTGTCTTCCCAGCTCAGCCACATCTACTCGTCCCAGAGACGCTCATCATACCCCGTCGACAACTTATATATCGTGGGCCACGGGTCTCATCCGGGAACTTCATTTGCCGAGGCCAAACAGCTCCAGTTACCGCCGAAAGCGAGGGCCCCAATAGCATCTGAGAAGATCCTGGATTCTGCGCTTGGTCAGAGAATGCAGAGCGCTTGGAAAGGAGTCTGGAAACGATGGAAGCATCTTGCCATTCTCGAAGCGGGAGGTGTCGAGGACTTGCTGACCAAAGAGGGCTCTGAAGGCGAGGGGCTCCAACCACAAGTCCCGCTGAAGTTCCTGAATGAGCTTGGAGGCAAGCATTCCCCAAAGCAACATCAAGCGCTCCGTCAGCGTAGGCTACGCCGCGAAGATGTCATATACTTGACCGCTGATTCCCCCCACACTCTAGAAGTGCTCGAGGAAGGCAAGACGTTTGTTATTGGGGGTATTGTAGACAAGAATCGATACAAAGTGAGCGACCTACGCCCGAACCCTTGGCTCCTAGCTTTCGGCCCGACACTGACGCTGAGCCTATCATCTTCTAGAATCTTTGTGCGCGCAAAGCAGAAGCCCTCGGGTTCGCAACCGCACGGTTGCCTATTAATGAAAAGAATTTGCAACTACCAGATGGGAGGAAGCTGGAGACGCGCAAAGTACTGACGGTGAATCAAGTCTTTGACATCCTGCTTGGATGGTGCGAAACGAAAGATTGGCCGCAGGCTTTGGCGCGCACTTTTCCCGTTCGTAAACTCAAGCCTACCAGCACCCCGGTGAGCGTCTCGCGTATCCTTGATGGTGATGCTTCGAAGATTGGCGCCGATTCAGACGAGACGGCGTCTTCCCCTCAAGAAGGTGATGAAGGTGAGGTCGACGCACAAGCCCCGCAAGCAAGCGCAGCGGTCGAACAGGACGAGGACGACCTCTTCAATTCTCGATGACAGTGGTGTCGCATCAGAGATGTCCCATGGATGTATGCCAATGCTTGCAGTGGATGGTATATTACAGAATTTGATAAGGTGTCTTTGAAAAGGTCCGCACGCTTGCCAGCCTCTTCGTGAACGGACGGAAGCGTGTTGCGTCAGGCACTCGATCTGCCGTGAAATAAAGGCGCCGGAAAATCCGAGTCCAGCAGAGCTACCCTCGAACGTGCGCCTTGATCTGGTCAAGATTGGTGCCAAAATTCTATTCCCTGTACGTTGGGTGTTCCTGGATGAATTACAGTATTTGATGCTCGTTAGAGACGTACCGCCGGAACGTGTACCCCAAGAAGGGAAGGTCGGACTGCTTGCTGCTTGAGTCCGTCGTCGGCATGTCTGGTACCTCATTGAGGTCGTCAGTAGGGAAATAGGATGTATCAGTGATGCTCTTGAGCGCAGGAATGAAAGGTGCATCGATCTGGCGGATGGTGGTCCAGTCGACACCCGCAAAGAAGGGGTGGTCCTTGATGTCCTGCGCGCCGTTGCGGCCCAGTCGGTTCTCCGGTTCGCGCAGAAAACTGCGAGAGGAGGGATGGGCGGGTCAGTTTGCCTGAAATGACTACCAAAACATTTCCGGGTGTGCAATTGTAAGCCCCGATACTGACTTTCTAATCATGCCTTCTGCCTCGGGGCTGAGATGGATGTCATCGGGGAACTGCAGCGTCTCCCTCCACGCGAGGATCTTGCGGTACGTGTCGTGCGCATTCTCGGAGCAAAAGGGCGGGTAGCCGCAGAGACACTCGAACATGATGGCGCCGAGGCTCCACCAATCGCACTCGTTGCTGTATCCCTGCTGCAGGAAGATCTCCGGCGCAATGTAGTCTGGAGTGCCGACCGTTGAGTACGCCAGCTTCCGCCGGTTTGCCTTCCACGTAGCGATGGCGTCCTTGCTGCTGAGCGTTAATGTGATCGGGTTCACCGCGACCGAGTTGCGCCCGGCTTGCGGCGCGCCGTTCGTCGTGCCGCCTTCAAGAAGCTTTTGGTAGTATGCAGAGTCATGCTGCTTGTGGAAGCCGGTCGAGAGGCCAAAGTCAGAGAGCTTGATGTGGCCTTTTGCGTCGATGAGGATGTTATCCGGTTTGATGTCACTGGAAAGGTTGAAGTTATGTGTGCGTGCGCGGGGTAAGAATCGATAGCCGTAGCTAGTCGCCGGGCGTGTATTGCAATTCAACATCGCAAACACTCACCGATGAATGAAGCCAAGCTTGTGAATGGCCTCCAAAGCCAAGACGCACTCTCCCATGTAGAACCGTGTCACATCCTCGGAGAATGTATCGTACTTGATGAGCATCGTCATGAGATCACCACCGGGCAGGAATTCCATCAGCAGATAAAGGTACTGCGGGTCCTGAAAGGAATAGAACAGCTGTACGATCCAGGGCGAATTTGACTCTGCCAAAACGTCACGCTCGGCGCGAACGTGGGCAAGCTGTATGCAAACATGAATGTGGACACTCCGTCCGTCAGCATCATCGTGCAAGCAGTTAAGAATGCTCGATCGTCAAGCGACACGGCACAGACACTGAACGCACCTGATCTTTCTTGAACATTTCGCTCTTCCGAAGCGTTTTCATCGCATAGATCTTCCCTGTATCCGCCTTCTGCACCAGCCTAACCTCACCAAAGGCACCTTTCCCGATAACTTTGACAGTCCTAAAGTCTTCCAAGCCCAGGCGCGTCCGGCGGAGGCGTAGGAAATTGCTCTCGCGACGCCCGAGCTGCGCCAGCTGCCGCTGCTTGCGGTCTTCTGGCACATCCTGCGCCGCGGCGAGGCGCTTCTCCAGCTCGACGCGCCTGCCGGTCCGCTCGATGGCCTGCTCGACGGCGATCTTGTAAAAGTGCTCCAGCTTCAGCTTGGCGCCCGTCGCCGCGTCGATGGTGTCCTTGCTTATGCGGTCAAGCTTGCGCTCAAAGTAAACATAGTCAGACCCCTTTTCTGCGCTCCCGCTTGCGGCCGAGGCGGAAGCGGTGGAGGGTGCACCGACGGCGCCGGAGGGAGAGGGAGAGGCGCGCCGCGCGGCAGGCCGACTAGAGTGGGGTGCACGCTCGCCGCCACCTGAGGCAGCAAGGCCGGGGCTAGGGGAGCGAGTGTATGTTGTGGCAGTAGCAGCAGCTTGCGTGTTGCCGTACTGCGCCTGGAGCTGCTGCTGCTGCTGCATCTGGAACTGTTGCTGCTGATGCTGCAGTTGTTGGGCCGCATGTTGCATTGCAGGGTGCTGCAACTGCTGGGGTGGCGCTTGCGCCTGAGCTGCCAGCGCTGCCGCTTGTATCTGCGCCTGGAGTTGAGCCTGAGAGTATGTTGTTTGTTGTGCGTAGGCTATCAAGAGGGAAAGCATGAAAGAAGCATAAAGTCAGCCACTGAAGCAGCAACGGAAGCTGCGAGCGCGCCGCGGGCCCTCACCTTGCGTCTGCGCAAAACCGCCTTGGGCCGCAGTGTTGAATGTGTACGATGGCACACCATGGCTGCCGCCGAGCGCATGTTGCTGCACCATGCCGTTCTGGCTCAGGCCGGAAAGATCCATATGCGAGCCAGCGCCGTACGCTGCGATGTGAGGCGCATACTGCGCTCCGTACACCTGTTGGCCGGCACCAGCAGGCCCGTTTCGGTACGCCATCGTAGCCCTCCGTTTCCACTCTTGTTGAGGAAGGAGAGTGTATGCTGCGGCGAGTTGTCAGATGGGAAGCCGAACGATGGTGGTCGATCCTATCGTCGCGATGTTGAGACTTGAGCAGTGCTCGGCATAACCAACGTGTTTGAATGTTCGTCGCTCCTGGCGCTGCACCCTTCGTCGAGTCGCCTCTGTCTTTGCGTTGCAGCACTGATGACCGGAGTGCCTTGAAGGGGTACGAGAGTAAACCCAACAGGTAGAGAGCAAGCACCCCAGGACGACGTAAACGAATGAGAGCCGTTTAGACCAAACCACAGCACCACGACGACGCCCACCCATGGCGAGAGTGGTTGAGTTGGGTGGATATGCTCCTCCGCATGAGCAGCAATGGCTACTGACTCCTCCAGTGCTGCGGCCAGAGAGGCGCACGCCCCGCGCGTCTGTCGTCTGCGCTAGTTAGTCCAGCATATCGCGCACATCACACTTTAGGGTTGCTCCCAAGTAGCGATGGACACCAACGGCACGCAATTCATAAATATGCTAATGTGAAGTACAGGACTGGCGACCCATCGCAAAGGGTCCGCACCGCGAGCTACTGCGCATGCTCGAGGAACTCTGCTCCTGCCGCAGCGTCCAGCGCCATCGCCTCTTTCAAGCCCATCTCATCGAAGACATCATGAATACCTCCCTGATGTCCGTCGCAGGCGGGATCCTTGCCGTCCGCCATCAGGCTGTCCAGCGCCTTCGATATCGCCGTACGTACAGGGAGGTGCAGAGCCGGGAAGATGGCAATCTTGAACCCGAGCGCTTGAATCTCGTCCACGCATCAGTTCGACTTCTAGCCGCCACCAGGAACGAGGTTGATTAAATACGGTGTAGGATGCAGTGCTTGCAACCACCTTGCGAACGTCTCCTTCGGTCTTGATCGCTTCGACGAAGGACAACTTGCTTGACCATCAGGTTTCCCTAGCGCTTCAATTACACGTGACCCTCAACGTACAGCGCCGCTACCCCGACGCGCGCGTACATAGTGAATGTCCGCGCGCAGCACAGCGAGCTGCCATAGCCCGTGTCGGCGTCGATGATCACTGGAACTGGAGCAGGCTAAGCAACAGAGGCCGTGCTGCTGCTATCGCTGCTCGTGGCGTCGCTCAGTTCCGCGAGCATGGCGGCGCTCGACGCCATCTTGCTCAAGCCAGCCACACCTAGGTCAGGACCGCCAAGCTTGGATGCCACCGTAGTCATGTAAAGTGCATGTTGCGATCTTCACAAAATGTCAGGCGTGGAGGAACAATGAGCGATATCAACAGGAGTGAAATAGACTGAACACCTTGAAGCCCTTGCGCAATGCCGCCCGTCCCGAACTTGCATAGTACACTAAGGTTGAGACGATGAGTTTGCCTGAAGCAAGCTCCTGCCGCAGCTGAGCCGCCGCTGCATTCAGACCTGCCATGCCCGTGTGACAGTCTTACCAAGCACATACCGATTCACCGTGCGTCAGGAGGTATTACGACACTGCAAGATGGAAGGTTTGAATAACGTCGGGTTGACGCCGACGAGGTAACTTGAAACAATGAGCTCCCCACGAGAACCACGACCGGAATCAAGAGTGAGCAAACTGACAGTCACAGCTAAGGAATGGGGCAATCGGATTAGGGTTGGTGCATTTCCCAAAAGTAAGTTACCAGGCTGGTGGAATTTACAGATTCTTGCGCGAGCAGGTTGCTAGCTTCCTGCCTTGCAGCCCGTCACTCCTCTCTAACAAGATATCTTCAGCGACCCGCTGATAGCTGGCGCCTGGAGCAGAGCAAGGCAGAGGCTGTTGCTCCAGCAAAGCAAGCACGCACAACGCTCGCCATGATCAGCCCTCAGCTCCTTCGAGGCGCCGCTAGGAGCGCAATAGGCGCTCGTCCGAGCGTCCTTGCTGCGACCACCGGCTCGCGGCTTGTCGCTGTCGGCGCACCCTCCTTCCGCCGATCCTTGGCCAGCGAGGCAGATCCGCAAAGCACCAGGCCTCAGGTCAAAGCAGCTGCGACTAGCAGTCATGCCATTTCCACGCACCTGGTCGAGGACCTGCACTACAAGAGCGCTCAAGAGATTCTCGCTGAGGGTGGCACCAGGAAGGAGGCCGCCCTAAGGCACTTTACTGTCAACTTTGGGTACGTCTCCTGGATGCTTGCGTCTTCTGGGCGGGTCCCAGCTGACCGATCATGTTTTCCACTTCTGCAGTCCTCAGCACCCGGCTGCACACGGTGTACTGCGCCTAATCCTGGAGCTCAACGGGGAGGAAATCCTGCGGACAGATCCACATGTCGGGCTGCTGCACCGCGGGACTGAGAAGCTTATCGAATACAAGACCTACACACAGGCCCTACCCTACTTTGACCGACTCGACTACGTTTCCATGATGACCAACGAGCTGTGCTACTCGCGCGCCGTTGAGAAGCTTCTCAACATCGAGGTTCCCGAGCGTGAGTGGTGGTACCAGGAGCAAATAAGCTGCACGAATGCTGATTTCGCTTGGTTCATTGATGCTACAGGCGCCAAGTGGATTCGAACCATGTTCGGCGAGATCACGCGTATCCTGAACCACTTTATGGCTGTTCTCTCCCACGTGAGTCCAGCACCGTCGACGAAGCGTGCAATCCTGCTCCCGGCTCACCCGATGCTAACGCTCGATTATTTTTCTCCTGTAGGTCATGGACGTCGGAGGTCTCACACCTTTCCTTTGGGGTTTCGAGGAGCGTGAAAAGCTGATGGAGTTCTACGAGCGTGTGTCCGGCGCGCGACTCCACGCTGCGTACGTCCGGCCTGGCGGTGTTGCGTATGACCTGCCTGTTGGGCTGCTGGACGACATCTTCACCTGGGCGGTCCAGTTCAGCTCGCGCATTGACGAGATCGAGGAGGTTGTCACGAACAACCGTATTTGGAAGGAACGCACTATCGGTATCGGAAAGGTGTCAGCCGAAGACGCGCTGAACTATGGCTTCACCGGTGTCATGTTGCGTGGCAGCGGCATCCCTTGGGACATTCGCAAGGTCCAGCCCTATGACGCGTACGACCAGGTCGAGTTCGACGTCCCAGTCGGCAAGAACGGTGACTGCTATGATCGGTACCTGTGCCGTGTGGAGGAGTTCCGACAGTCTCTGCGCATCATCGAGCAGTGCCTGAACAAGATGCCGGCCGGCCAGATCAAAGTTGACGACCACAAGCTGGTTCCGCCGCCGCGTGCCAACATGAAGGAGAGCATGGAGTCGCTCATTCATCATTTCAAGCTCTTCTCTGAAGGATATGCAGTCCCGCCGGGTGAGACGTACAGCGCGATCGAAGCGCCAAAGGGGGAGATGGCAGTCTACCTTGTCTCGGATGGATCCAACCGGCCGTACAGGTGCAAGATCCGCGCACCGGGCTTTGCCCACCTTGCTGGTGCTGACATGCTCGCGCGCCACCACTACCTTCCGGACATGGTGCGTACTGAAGTCGTTCCAGCTTGTCCGGTATTGATTTGTCACTGACACCCTCCCCCCGTATCTTCAGGTTGCCATCATCGGTACGATGGACCTTGGTGAGTCACAGCAGCAACCAAACTGTGTCTTGATGCATGATCCACGATCTGACAAAACTTACGCGTTCCCTTTTGCAACTCCTTCTGCTTCCCTCCTAAAAGTATTTGGTAAGTCTTCTGCCGTGGCCTCGCTCAGTGAAATCACACTTGCTAACTTGACCCTTTCAACCTGTGCGAACAGGCGAGGTCGACCGTTAATGTAGAAAGTTGCAGCACGTGAATTGCGATTCTTCTGACTGCCATGTGCCATGTGTGGATACGCACGGCGGTGCTTGTGTGAGATCGAGGTTGCACAGGGGCTCCACCCCGAAGCTATGTCCATCGCCGTGCGTTGACCTGGCTTCTTGGAGAAAGATAAATATAGGGAGCAGATGTATCATGATATCCCGCCACAGCGGAGCCGCACAATGCCCTCATCCTGATCTGCGATTCCATTTTCCTTTACATTGAAGTGTGAACATGAACTAGGGTGACCCAATGTACCTGACTGCCGACACGAATGCCGAGCCTCGACAGACGCAACGGGGGCAGTGCACGCAGCGAGGGGCCGTACCTGCCCTCGAGATCTCGCGCCAGGCCGCTCAGCATCTGCGCCTTCACCAGTTTGTCATGGGTCGTTCCATCCTTGACGGGTGCACAAGAGGTGGAGAGATCGGCGGTCAAGAAGCTAAAATGGAAGCGCTTTGCTGCGTAATATGGCCGCGCCTTGAATGCGGTGCGCAAGTACGAATCGAGGCGGCTGCTCATTGTCTGCAGCTATAAAATGCATTGTGCGCATGTAGCCAAGTGTAGTAAGAGCCGCATAGAAGCCGGCCATGTTACAACATGGTATCAGCACTCATTCGAAAGACGCCAGGGGGAATGCAAGCACGCATAATGTCTCGCTCACCTCGTCGTGGCCCACACTGATCTCGACCGCGATAAACCCTCTGGACTCATCCTCATTGATCAGATGTGCGAATCGGGCAAAAGAGACCGTCGAACTAATGCAGTCCGTGAAGAGAAAGATATAGGTTCAGCAGAAGTTGCATCCCGTAAGTCACGGTGCACTCACGCGGCAACGTCATTCAGCGCTTCCTTAACAATCAATACGAACGACTGCCGCTCGTGTGGGCGTACTAGTATCGGCCGCGTCAGAGAAACGTGCAGAGTACTTTCTCCCTGTCGGATCTCGGTCTGCGAGAGGACATATTGAGGGGAATGATTAGCTGGGAGACGCAGCGGTTGGGCACTGAAAACCTTGCCGAGCGCACCTCGCGGATGCCTTGCAATTGCGATCGGCCATCTTTGCTGGCCTTGTGGAGGAGACTTGTCAGATCAGCACGGGCGTGGACTTCTAGAAAGGCATGGCAAAGCCAGTCTCCCTTGCATTTCATGGCTGGGAGCATCTCTGCACTGCTCCCATCCTTCGCACCGTTTCCGGAGAGGTCAACGACTGGGAGCTTCCTGTGCCGATCAGACCGGCGTCAATTACGAATCGAGGTCGGTACAGCAGATGGATCGTCCAGACGTACCTCCTCTTTCTCTCCTTTGTCAGCGGGTCTGTGACCTCATCCGGGGGTTGCGAGCACGAGTGACTGGGTCTCTTGATAATCTTAGTATCTGATACGGATGATGCCGCCGTATGGCTTACTATCACGGTCTCCGACTTCAAGCTCGGCTCGCCTTCCGACTCCGAGTCAGAGTAACTGACGAGCATCGTCGGCGCAGCATGGCGGTACCTTGACCAGCCGCTTTGCTTGAACACCTGTGCAACCGAACGCTACTCACAGTCGCTGCATCACCGTTTCAACGACTGAAATATATTTACTGAATGACAAGTTTGGGAAGAGGTGTACAGCGACGAGCATGTGAACAGGGAGCATAGCGAGTGTGCGAGCAGCCGGTCACGTCACTGCCATCTCACACACTGCGCGATCACATCTCAAAGCGAAAGACCGCGAACGTCGAGAGCGGCCTATCTTTACTGGTCTACAGCACATACCTACCACCTCAGCCCCATTAATCCAATTCCAACAAAAGGTCTAACTGGACTCGCTCATTGGCACGCCGGGGTAAAAGTTTTGACGGACTTGTACCTTTGATTCAACAGGAGCAGCCAAGCTCGTGTCTTCGTCACCACCCAGGCGCCGCGTCCAAGCCGTGCTGCGCTCGACCTCATACTCGCTGGCTACACTACCGTGCGACTGGCTGCACAAAGCGACAAGGAGTTGTCGTTCATCCATCGCTCAAGATGTCATCGACGTGAGTAAGTGGCGCTTGGCGTCCGAATCCAGGGAAGCAGCGAATCAAGAGCAACTTGGCAAGGGACATATCCTAGAGAGAAGAAGCATCATGTTGACTTGGCTGTTACGCCACCATTGATCCAGCTACGACAAGATCGTCAAATCGGCAACCAAGCCGAAAGGCTCAGTCGTCAAGTCAAAGTACCTGGATCCCATCCTTGCCAGCACCTTCGCCCAAGACCGCAGCCTATTAGAAGTATGTCGGTCGTTAGGATCCAGGCTGCGAGAGCGGGACCCAGTGGTGAGTCGCCGGGCGTATATGCCAGGCGTTTGCATCAAATGCTGCTGACAGACTCTGACCTGGCCTACCCTGTGCAATGTTCTAGGTGATCTACAAGTCTTTGATCATCCTGCACACCATGATCAGAAATGGAGGGGTAGAAAACGTGTTAAGTCACGTCCTGCGAGATGAGACGGGTGCTCAGCTCAAGATTCTAGCTGGCCGAAGTAGCAGCTCAAGTGGGTCGCTCTCGCACTCCGGCCTCGGCCTACGCAGATAGACTTCTATTCGTATTGGTGCTCACATTGTCACTGCTTCCGATACAACAGCAACGCCTCGTGCACCGCGGATCATCCGAGCGTACGCCGCTTTTTTGGATGATCGTGTACGTGCGTTTAGAGAACTGGGGCACGATGTCATCCGCTCATCTGATTCCAGTAGAGAAAATGGCTCTGGCAGCAGGGAAAATGCAACGGGAGACGGCAACCGCCTGAGGCGCTTGACAGTGGATAAAGGGCTTTTGCGTGAGGTCGGTATCACGCAAAAGGTCGGCAATGCGGCTCTTAACTGTGATGTGAGTCAGTTTCGAGCGCAAGCTGAGGTGTGAGCCATTGCTGAGTGCGATGCGCCTACAGTTTTTTCTCGAGGATCTCCGTGATGAGCTCAACTTGGCAGCTTTTCGCCTCTCGTTCAAAGACGTACTAGTCTTGTACGCTGCCATCAATGAGGGTGTCATCAATATTCTTGGTACGTCCGAAGATTGGTCGTGTACTTGTTCGTTCAACTCTGATGTGTCGCGTTGCGCAGAACACTACTTCGAGATGGCAAAATCTGATGCAGAGCGCGCACTGGAGCTCTACAAGCGCTTCTGCACGCAAACTGAAAAGGTGGTCGCATACATGGCAGCGGCGCGCAAGGTGTCTGGGTCGCTAAATCTCACAGTACCTTCTCTCAAGCATGCACCATTAAGCCTTGCTGGCGCGCTCCAAGAGTATTTGGAAGACCCGAATTTTGAAAAGAACCGCTTGGAGTACAAGGAGAACAAGCGAATTGCCGATGGTGGTGCTCCTAGGAAGGCTTCCAAGGGCGCCGCCAAAGCGAATACGAGTAATGTAAAAGAGGGTGAGAAGAGAGCGGAGGATGAGAAGAAGGTTGCGGCTCCGGCAGTCAAGCCGCCGACGAGCAACCAAGCGGTGCAGGACTTCTTTGCCTCGATCGAAAGCAACGATGCGAACAACATGTTCAGCATGGGCCCACAAGACGCTTGGGCGGGTGCATATGGGTCTTTCGGGATACAACCGCAGATAACCGGCTTCCCAGGTGGTATGGATGCGCTTCAACCTCAAATGACGGGCTACAATCCATTCTTATCCGGAATGATAAGTCAGCCGACCGGCTATAGTGGGATGCAGCTGCAGCAACCGCAGCCATTCATGCAGCCGCAAACAACTGGCTTCTTGCAGCCACAGGCGACAGGCTTCAATCCTTTCAGGCAGAGCGTGATGGTGCAGCCTGCTGGGGGCTTTGGAAGCGTGTCGCCCTTTGGCACCTTTGGGCAACCGGGAGGCACGTCGAGCATGGGTGCCGCGAATGGCACGCATATCCAGCCGCAGCAGTCGATGTTCCCCCTCGTCAACACGAGCCAGAGCCAATCAAGCATTGCGTCCGAAATGATGCTGTCTGCAAACTCAATTACAATCGCTCCGAGCTCAACTGCAACTGCACCAGCACCAACACTAACACTGGCATCGGCATCGGCACCGAAACCTTCGGCAGCGGTAACGGCAACGCCAGCGCCAAAAGCTGTGCTTCCACAAAAGACCGGCTCGCGGAATCCCTTTGCATCACCTGCAGTCTCCACGCCCCCACCTGATGTCTCCAAGCCGCAAGGTCTGACGCTCGCTCAACTTGCCTCTGGAGCTGGTAATGCTCCGCCCGGCGGCAACTACGGGCTCGGCGCCAATGCGTGGGATGGGACGGACCCGACCAAGCCTGGCGGGTTGCAACCGCAGCAAACGGGCATTATGGGCAGCGTCGCCTCGGAGCTTGCTTTCGTCAAGCCGCAGCAGAATGGGAACAGTGCAGGCTCGTCAGCCAGCTCAACTGTGCCGAATCAGCCGAACGGATCCGCTGGCCTCGATTCAAGCTTTGCTGAAATGAACCTAGGTGCATTGGGCAACGGAACCACAACTGCCTCGCAATCCCCTTCTACTGCTGCTGTATCAGCAACACCTCTGGCGGCGCAGCCCACTGGTTTTGGGGGTATCAAGCCATTCAAGCCCGAGTCGAGCTTTGGCGCCAGTCTGGCGAGCAACCCGGCCTTTACTCTCCCCGGTCCGGACACGCCAGGAGCATCGGCGCTGAGTCCGCAGCTGACAAGCAACCCTTTTACGAGGCCAAATGCTGGAGCTGGAGCTGGCCTTGGCCCTAGCTCCTCGCTCTTTGGAACACCGAGTACACACAGCAACTCTTTGCCGTCTGGCCCCACTGCGACCACCGGCACTTCGTCGTTCCTCTTCGCCCAACCTAGCGCCTTTGGCCCGCTCATGACACAAGCGACAGGTTTTGGGTCGTTCAGCTCGCAACAGCCTCTTTCTGCTGCGGCCTCCTCGCCCTTCATGCTCTCCGCATCGGCGTCGCAGTCGACGCAACAACAACAACAGGCCATCGGACTTTCATCATCCTTTGCACCGGCATCGTCGCTCGCACCATCTGGATCGTCTGCGCTGACCGCACAGCCGACCGGCTTCGCAGGCTCAACCATTAAGCCGTTCCAGCCGACGAGTGCGTTCGGCGCCGCTGCGTTTGGAGCCATGCCTTCGTCGCCGCCGCAGCAGCAGCAGGGACCCCAACCTGGTCAGCAGGGCCAGCAGCATTCGGCCTTTGCGTCTCTTATCTAGACACATTAACTGTGGAGCGAGGTGAACGAGATAGAATAGCTTGTATGCTTGTGAAGATAATTTGTGCAAAAAGGTCCTCTTCCTCACCTTGTCTGACGTGCGAGCGAAACTTTATCGACAAACTCAGTCAACTTGGCCACGGATGGAACATGTCACTTTTGAAAGGAACAAGGCCCCGCTTTCGGCTCGGGTGGACATTTGCATTGAAAGTGCCTAGATTCAAATGCGCTCCAAGTGGGGTTAGAAACATGGGGACTGTGGCCCTGGGTTTATTTGCGTCGATGAGGGGAAAAACTAGTCTACATCCGCGACCCCCTTGCTCTATTGCCTTCCTTTCAATACTGAGCTTTCTTTTTCTCGTTGCCGAGATTTCCATTCCATCTACAGGAGCGTTTGCAAAAGAAAGTGGAGAGCCGGTCGGTTTTGATTGTGTATTTGTCTGTTCGCTAACGACGTGCATGAGACTGCTCGCTTGCTCCCTCCTAATCGACATGTATGCTGTTCGTACTCTCAACCGTACCGCTGGTCGTACCTGCTCTGGAAGATGCTGCCAGGCTGCGCCGAAAGCGGCGCGTCCTGGTAATGGGATGTGGGTGTCGGCTCGTGTTGCCAGTCTGTGTCTTGCTCAATGGTGATATTGATGGTGCGGCCCATGGACATGCGCTTCGCCTGGCCCGACGTTTTCGTTGTGCTGATAGAATCAGGCGCGCTGCCGATGTCCCTTGCGTCAGTCGTCTTTTTTTCGGATGTGTCGGCAGCAGATGCAGCAGGGACACCGGCAGGGTGCGCGGCACTCACGTAAGGGCCCATTGGCTGACGGCCACCGGTTGGGCGGTAGGGGACTGAGACAGCTTGGCCGGAGCGGGCGGACATCTTGGACTCTTCGCTGGTGCGCGAGGATGAGCCGGGGCGGTACGCAGCAGCGCCTGAGTTGACGACGTACGACTGCTCGAGGAAGCGCTTCTCCTGCATGTCCTTCTCGATCAGGTCACGGCGGAGCGCATAGACCACCGTGATGAACCAGAGGTCCAGCAGCTGGTAGACGACCCAGACACTGACGATGACAGAGGCGAGGATGTTATGCGCATGCGTGCAATCGTCCTTCGACGTCTTAGAGTCGAACGGCCCACCATGCGCCTGGGCGTACGACTTGGCAACGCAGCTGTCGATGACCTGTTTGTAGCGGGGGCAGAAGAAGTCAATGATTTCGTCCGGATGCAAAGAATCAGAGTAGCTCTCTCACCATTCCTCTGTTCTTGAAGACAACGACAACGTTCCAAAGGCCGATGATAAAAGTGCAGACCCAGAGGATGGTGAGGACAACGGCGTAGAAGGCGACCGCCCTGCGCTTGCGCAGAATGGCGCCAAAGAAGCCGACCCAGGATGCGACGAAGAGGAGCAGATTGGTGAATCCAAAGATCACGGCAGGAATCACAAGCGGCGTGTTCATCGCGTTAGTTGAGATGATAACAAATGTGCCGGCGAGGAAGAGGGTGGCAATGATGATCGCGATCAGCGACAGGGAGGCCACCGCGCCCCTGTTGGGGATGCAGCAGCAGGGTTGTCTCGCCATTTTCCCTTGCAGAGTGTGTACTTGTGTGAGAGAGGCAATGGTTTTGACACAAGTAGACCAGCTACTTTCTAATATTCTTCTCCTTTGGATGCAGAGGCCGAGTTAAAGTAGTGAAGAGTGTTCGCAAGAAAGACGACCAGCGCCTTTTGATTTCTCAAGGAAGAGAGATAGATGGAAGGGGAATAGAGGGAAGGGAAAGACGAGGGAAAGGCGGAGGACAAAGTTTACTCGATGACGGGAGGCTGGCTCGAGGGAAAGGAGGAAAGTCTGCAAACGCAGTACTGGGATATATATATATATATATTTACTCGCTTCTGTGGGCGCGACGTGTGTAGATAGCGAAGGTGTGGAGGTGGATCCATGCGGGGCTGGTGGCGATGCCTCTTCACACTGGCCCAGTGCTGGAATGAGACAAATCACCTGCCTCGGAACATCCGAGACAATCGAGTGTCGGTGTGGAGCTCCTGTCTGTACGCCCACGCCTGCCTGCAACCGAACGCCCACCCGGTCCCGCAGTATGAGCCCGTAAATCTCGCCTGCTGGTCTCGGCGCGGTGCGTTGGTGAGACTGGGTTTACAAAAGTACATCAACCCTTCGTCGTTCGCACAGCCGGTGCTGAGATCAGCACGTGGGTACGATGCATGGCTGCACAATGACGGCGGACACCATCAGGCACACGCGCACGCCTGCACCCACGCTTGCTACGCACAGCGTCGACCCCGCCACCGCTATCGCGATGGCATACACAGCAGCCGTAGCTGAACTTGTCAGCCCGCCGAGGAGCATTACGGTTGCCCAGGTCAGCGACAGCAGCAGCAGTTGGAAACCGCTACTTCTTAACCTAACCCCCCCTTCCCGCCAGCAGTGCCCACGCAACGAAACCGCTCCGGAAGCTGTGCAGCAAGCAGGTGGGCTCGCTCTCCTCCTTCTAGCATGGCTGGTGGTCATGCAGACCACTACATGGGACTCGACGATGGAGAGCATCAGCAGCAGCAGCAGCATCCTTGGGAGTTTATCTACGTCAAGCCAGATGATGAGATTAGCACGTGGCTCAAGTGCGCAATCTGCCTGTGAGTCGTATCTGGAACCAGCTTAGCCTGGACAGATCGTCATCATCATCACTGACTGACTTTTTGCCTTTTGCCTGTGTTTGTTGCGGTTATGCGTCGATGAGAAACAGGAACGTATTTGTCGAGCCGTACATCGCAACACTGTGCCAGCATACCTTCTGCAAGCTCTGCATCCTCAAAGCGTTCGAGGCTCGCGCAGAATCCGCCATCGAGTCTCCCACGTTCCAGCATCAGAACACGCCCAGCGCGGACGGCCTCGACCCGCTCCAAGATGGTTGGCTTTGGCGCGAGCAGCAAACGCATCAAGCTGCAGAGCTGGGTGTCTCCATAGCAGCAGCCTCCGCCTTCCAACGTGAACCTCACACCGCGCGGCGAATACGACGGCGCAGCGCCTCCCTCCCTTCCTCGTCCTCGTCACTCACTTCTCCCCACGAAAACCTCCCGCGGTCAGTACAGCCTTCAGCGTCAACACCGACCTCATCCAGCGCGCCGTGCCCCAACTGCCGTGCGCCGCTGCACCTCGACGACGTCGTGCCGGCTACGGCGTTGGTGCAGCAGCTCGTCGACAGCCTTGCTGTGTACTGCGTCCATCGCGAGCGCGGATGCACGCATAGCTGCGAGCGATCGCTGCTGCCGGCGCATGTGCGCAAGGGTTGTGGATATGCGTACGTCGGCGAGTACGACGATGCCGAGGAGCCCGAGCACGCGCGCGAGGCGCGTCCGCGGCAAAGAGGCTGCATGTGCGGCGCGACAACTATCCTGCGCAAGGACTGGGCCGCGCACAAGGGAAGCGCCGCGTGCACTGTGCGCTGGCACGCCTGCGCCCTCTGCGGCGAGCACAAGCGCCTCGGCGCCGAGATGGACGCGCACATCCTGCACGCGTGTCCGCAGGCGCGCATCGCGTGCCGCTTCTGCCGTACGGCAACGTGCGTGCCGCGCGCGCAAATGCGCAGCCACATCCTGCACTCGTGCCCCGATGTGCGCGTCGCGTGCAAGCTCAGCAGGTTCGGCTGCATGTGGCAAGGCAAGCGTCGCAATTGCAGCGACGGCATCCTCCTCGAGGAAGAGGGGCCACATTGGACGGAACCGGCTGTCGATAGCAGCAGTGGACAGGAGGATCCAGACGTTCTCGTCGAATTTGTTGCGATCCTAGCAGGTGGGGACGATCACGAACAATCACAACAGCACATCTGTCCTCTGTTACCCCTAGAGCCGTTCCTCCACGTGTATGCGCATGATATCGACACGCTGACGCACGAGAACAGCGCGCTGCGTGCATCGGTCGACCGCATGCAGTGCAGCATGAAGGAGATGCTCAGCGCGCTTGATCGGTGCATGGACGGTCTCGGCCCCTTCTTGCCGGAGGAGGACGAGGGTGCGAATGCGGTGCGCTACGATTATCCAGGCGCAGACTATGCGGCTTTGCTGAACGTGCGTGCACCGTTGTCGCCCCACATGCCAAGGCCGACGCCTAGCGGCGCTTTGCCTAGCCCCCCCTCCGACGGGGGCGATGTCTCGCGGAACAGCGCCCGCTCGCATGTTACAGCAGGCCGCACATCACGTTCATTGTCATCTGCTGCTTCTTCCTCTGCCGCTTCGACTGCAAAGCCTGTGCGCTCCCAGTCGTTCCCGTCGGCAAGCACGATGGCAAGCCTGAGAGCTACTCGTCTCGCCACTGCCGATGGCTGGCCGCAGGCAGCACGCAATAGTCAAGGTGCGCACAGGCCTCGCTCAGCGACGCCACACACGCACACATCACCAACAATACTCTCACCAGCACCTGCTTCAGCACCGGCCGAAGCATCTCACACCTTCCGGGGTCCCGTCCACTATGCCCATGCAAGTGCGACCAGGAACACGAACCTGACGACCGAATTCGCATCAATGCGCTCGGCGTTGGACGATATTGCGCTGCGGCTGCGGACCGTCGAATCGCGCACGGATGAAAGCCAGATGACCGCCATCAGCGCCGGCTTTGACGCCGGGCGCGTCAGAGAGGAGATGCAGAGTCTCCGACACGTCGTTGGTGCTATTCGGATGCAAATGCACCAAGTGAGTCTCTTCGAATGCAGCTTCGAACGGGGCTGATCTCTGCGTGAAGATACTCAAATGCGGCAATTCTATTCTCACAGTTGCTTATGCAGATGCAAAGACCACGTGGACCATCTACTACCGTTTGTACATCGTCGTCTGCGGCGATTGCCGAGCAAGAGCAGCAACAACAGCCAGCGATAGCAACACAGGCACAAACCGACCATGGTACCATCGGAACCATTGCCGGCATGAGCTTTGGGCCTGGAATGGGAATGGGAATCGGATCAGTACCGCTATCCATGTCGATTCCTCAACCCCACGCACCGCCTTTCATGCGCCGCTGGACCATCTTCGAAGGGACCAAATTGTAGCACATCACTCTGCGAAATTCAAATTGGTGATTCTGCTTGCACTTCCTTGCTGTAATGCGCGACGCAACGAGCAACCATACAAAGGCAAGCAAGATTGCGAGCATGTCGGGTGATGGGCGGTCGAGGTGCATGTCTTCGGAACGTGACCAACAGGGAGATCCATGCAGCTCGATGTGTTCGACAAATCGTGCAGTCAGGCATACAAGGACCGATCGACGGTGGACGTGCGTAATCGTGTACTTGCGCAACCTTCCAGTGGTGAGTGTCTTTCACTTTAGTCAACTAGGGTAGGTTCGATTTATTTGCTCAGGTCCCGATCTTCTTTTCCGTGCCCCGGAAGCCCCCAGAGCTGTGCTCCGAAGCCAGTGGGAGCAAATCCAATAGGTTTTCCATTTTATTAACAAAGTATTACTAAATCAATCCAGCAATTTTGACATTGTGTGACTTTTGAGAGCGTAACTTTTGTCATTATCCACATCCGGGCCAACTTGAAAGGATGCAAATCTGGAAATGGCAATTGCACAAGCTCGCAGGGCCGTGACGCTTGATATGCTTCGTTTGAAAACTTGGGTGAATTTCATTTAGGCTGTACGATTTCTCCAAAGTGCAAGTAAGGCTATCCCATCTATGAACCGGATTCGCTTGCTGTGTCTATGCTGGAAAGCATTGTTAGCCCTCACTTGACGCTCATCGCTGCAATTCAGAGCCACGAAGTTCATCAACGAAATATTGATGATAATGAAGGCTTTGTGTAGTGAAGAATGCGCAGAGAGGAGAGCGTGTGCGAGTTTTGAAAGAACGGCCCCCCGTCAAAGTCAATCGTGGACCTTATTTTTGAGATTCGCGCTGTTCTTAGTTTGCTCGGAGCTCCTCGCAGTGAGGCTTTCCATGGAGGTCGAGCCCGATTCCGCGGACAGCAACGCCACCGAAGGAATCTGGTTAAGAGCGCATCCTCGCACCCACTCATGGAGGACGTCAAATGGGCATTCAATTACAGCGCGTATGAACATGTACATCTATGCGAAGCGCAGCTGCTGCCCCGTATAGGCTGGCTACAAAGACAAGCCGCTTAACCACTCCTCTGTATATGGCGCCTCGCGAAGCGGTCGTACTGCATCTACGTTTCAGAGACTCCAGCGGCCTTGCTCGATTTTCCGAGAGCAGGAAAGCGCTTCCAAGCGCTACGTTCATAACATGGTCTCAAGATGCAACCGTTTATAAGAAAACGTCCATTGCATATGCAACAAGAACAAAAGCACCAATGTCTTTCTTGCCAGGGCACTTGCTACCTTGCCCAAAATACCAAACTGAACACACTGTTAGGGTTGACCACATTCTAGACAACCGTGGGCATGTCCTGCGAGCTTGACGCGCCAAATTTAACATTTCTCTATGTCTCTCCCGGGCATCTCGCCGTCTGCAATGGTACTTCGCTGACTTCGCGGCTGACGTCACGGTCGCGAGGGCATTGTGGGACTTTTAGGACTGGCCCGTCATGGGCACAACCGAACAAAAACCGAGGAGAAATGAAGAGGATCCGCACGGCGAAAAAAAAATCTCGCCACAGAGAGTCGAACTCTGGACCTCAAGATTCACCACCTTACGGTTGGCCTGCGATTTCCATTACAGTCTTACACTCTACCAACTGAGTTATAGCGAGGATATATGTGTTGGATTACTCTGTGCCTCTTGAATAGATCAAAGGAGCATGAAACTAAGTCTTTTGAGACTGGAGCGATTTTTGTGACTTCGAAGTGTCTGTTTATCTCTATCTCGATCCCTCAATCGATGAACATCATTCTAAGCCAAAGTTCGCGCGAATCGCCCAAGATTTGCGACTCCTCAGTCGACTTCTCAACGAAGGACTCCGTGCGGTGTACACTTGCAGCGCACTCATTGTGCGACATCGTTCGTCCCACACTCACTTTACTAGGGGACGACAGGGAAGCAGTTGGAGCCTGCGTTCAGTGTCTCGGCCGCCCCCGCCCCCTTCCCTTTTTGGTCGACAGCATGTCATACCACGCAAGTTCAAGCTTGCCCCCTTCCGCGTCAAATGCAAAGAGTCCATCCAATGATGGGCCTCTGCACCCTCTTCCCCCGCCACCAAATTCTTATCACGCGTACACAACGATGGCATCCGATGCCGGGGCGAAGCACCCTCATCACACCACCCCTTCCTCCCGTCACAGCAGCAGCGTGCCCATGCAGGGGGCCGAACAGAGCGCATGGCAGTCCCAAACTCAATTCCGACAATCTTCTCCGTCGCACGACATATATGGGCAGCGCCAAGACAACAGTCGCCAAGCTGATTCTCACCAGTCCATTCCCGCACCCGGGGCATCCAAGTTGGCGCAAGGGAAAGGCAAAAGTAAAGTTAGTCAGGGTAATGTCACAGCTCCCTCGATGTCGGCACCAGAACCAAAGAAGCGAAAGAAGGGACCTGCAACAGAGGTGGTAACGTCGAGAGCAGGAACGCCAGAGACATCCGCGCTCACAGTAGGCTCAAAATTCAGTTCGACTTGCTCCATCGCCATTGCCCCTGCCGCTACGCCCGAGCTAGGCCAAAGTAGTCTCGACACTCCTTCGGGGTCTGGCACTGCCTCCAACAGCAACAACATGGCCAAGAAACGAACGACATCATGCGAGAACTGCAGGCGTAGAAAGCTGAAATGCGATCGTCGCGCGCCGTGCGGCGCCTGCATAGATCGCAACGAGTGCAGTTTGTGCACGTGGGAAGAGGGTGTGCAACCCATCATGAGTGGGAGACATACGGTCGTGCCTGGCCCGCTGATCGATCGGATGGACCGGTTGGAGGCGATCATGTTGTCATTGGCGACTAAGATGGGTGCTCAGGTGAACTTACCTCCAATTGCGTCAAGCAGTGGACAGGACGAGGCAGCGCTGGACAGTCCAGCAAACCAGAGCGCAGATGATGGCGGTGTTGCTGCTGCACTTGCTGGACTCAAGTACGCAATGTCGTCTGGTCCCGGAGGAACAGCAGCGGCTGCGGCAGCAGCAGGAGCAGGAGCAGGACCAGGACCAGGATCAGCAGAGCACCAGCATCGTCGAATGATACCTTCCTCGAATAAAGCAGAAGAGGCATCTATCTGGAGCGCGACTCAAGAACAAAGTGTAAGCGGCTGGGCACAGCCCGGGACATTTACATTCGCGTGGCACAAGCCTGAGGATGCAGCAAGGGAAGGTGTGCTATGGAAGATCCTTGACCTGCTGCCAGATACACAGACCGTTAGGAAATTGTGTGAAGTCTATGTAAGTTGCCGTGGTCCTCCAGCACATTCTGTCCATTTTCCCCATTGCGACTATTCTGACGAGCCATGGTCACGCTCTTACCTGCCTAGTTTCGCGATGCTTCATTCTTACACTATTGTGTCGATCCGGACATTTTTTGGAATCGACTGCGGGAGCATGAGGAGATGCGCTTGATGTGGAAGGGTCGATCAAAAATGCATTGGGGTGCGCAATTACGGTCTGAGCTCACGTTCGTCGCGCTCATCCTTGCGATGGCTTCATGGTGAACGTCGCAGTGTTGCGATCCCAAGCGATGGCAATGGCAAACTGACAGTCCTCTTTCCCTCTTAGCGCTCTCCTCTACACTGACGACCAAGAGCAATTATCGGCCTTGAATGCAAAATTTGAGTCGCCCATCGCAACATTTATCGATGCTGCGATGCGCGCGCTTGATGCCGTCGAAAGCGTGCAATATCCCAGCGCTGACTCAGTCCGTAGCGAGATCCTGATTGGTCACGTCGTTTCAGCCGCGCGCGGGTCCAACCTCGGACTTCTCGCGTCGGTCATGACGATCCAGAACGGAATCTGCGCTAACTTGGACCTCGAGCCTCCTGCGCACATATCGCGCACCGAAATGCTGGATCGTATGCGTGTCTGGGTCAACCTGTGCATGAGTGATTGGTTCGGCAGCACGTCTTCGCGCCGCATGTGCATGATCCCAGACGGGTCGGAGAACAAGGGCGGTTCGCCCACTCCGAGCTTCCTCTATAGCAACTCGGCATGGGACATCGCTTCGATTGACGGGCCATGGCCTGTCGAGCTCAAGATCCGATTCGAGATGGGACGCATCTTACGCAAGGCCTCCGAACGACAACAGATGGACGACGAGAGCGGCTTCCAGCTGACCATGGGTCTTCAAAAACGCTTCGAGAGCCTCACACGCACCATCCCTGCCGAACTCAGAGTCGACGTGCTTGCAGATCCTGACCAGATTTGTAAGGAGCCTTTCGATGGCAAGAGAATGTTCTGGCGTCAGTGCATGATGGCGTGCTTAAGCGAGATCGTCATCATGTCTTTGCACAGGTGAGCACTTGTCCTCCTTTCTCTTTGCTTCCACGACGCCGTTAGACTTGCCACCGATGCCATGTCGCAGACAGGAATAACGCTCCTTCCGTTTTCGCAATTACAGAAGGTACTACGTTCAAGGATGGCTGGATCCCCGATATCGGATCTCGCGCGATTTATGCTTCAAATCCGCACATGCATTCGTTCTGCTATTCCTCGAGATTAGCGCTGTCTCATTACCCATCGAGGAGCTCATGTCGCGACCAAAGCATGAAGCTCCACAGATCCTCAAAAGCAAGAGGGTAAGTATGCCGACCCTTGTAGGTGACGGGGCGTTCATACCTTTGGAACGAGGGCTGAAGGGACCATGCGCCCTTGGTTTCATACAGGGGTTCATTGCGAGAGGGTCCTTTCTAGCTCGACTGGCTACCTCAGGTGCGCTTCTCTTACAGCACCACGTCTTCATGAGTAAGCCTTGCAGGTACGAAGTCATCATTTCACGTGGTCTGAGCAGCGCTTTTTTGTTTTGTTTTAGTGGACGCGCATCCGGACCAAGCTTCGGTCCAGGACCTCAACCAGCGGAACACCTTCGTTGCGAAATTACGAAAGCTGAAGCAGATCCTCCTCCTGCTAGGACCCGATCTCTCCATTCCACCTTCAGAAATCTCCGCACTGCAACCCTTCACAGAATGGGATGCTGGCAGCAGCTCAATACGTACCAATTCCGTAAGCGCCGCAGATACGCCCTCTTGCCCCAGCTTTGACCCCGTTGGACCAGTCGGATCGAACGATAACCTCAACCGTGCTGGCAATGCCGGCCATATTTCGCCTGTAGGGAGGAAGAGATCGGCGATGGCTGCTTTCGGAAGTGCATCTTATTCGAACGCAGTACCCATGCCGCGACAGCACGCAGCGAATCCGGACCTTACAAATCAGCTAAAACATGACGCTGCGCTCGTTAACTCCCAACCTTGGTTCCAGGCACTCGAAGCTTTCGTATTTGCATATGGACCGTGGCCGGTCATCGATGCGCAACAGCAAGGACAGCAGCAGCAGCCCCCTACGTTGACTCTGGGCGGCGATGGAGACGTAAGAGATCTCAACACGCTGGCTGCTACCAATCCGTATGCGGGAAGCGAATTTGGTGGGCTCCCGCCTTTTGCACCGCCGCCATCGCTTCATGCTCACACTAACGGTACCAATAGCAGCAATGCTTACTGCGACGCAAGCGTAGCGTCTTCGCCCTGGACGTAGCAACCACCCTACACGTAGCATGCAGCGAAGAGTGATGGACCAAGTGCGGGCACGCGTAATACATCGTCGTCAGCGCCGCCAGCTTTTGCTTCGACGAACACCATTGAGGAAGTGAATGCTGCCTTCCCTCAGGCACAGCCGACCGGTAATGTGACATTGCCTTCGCGTGTGAAGGACAAAATATGGTTGCCGATGGTTCGTTGCGTGAAGCCAACCTCGCAATAGACAAAGTAATCTGCCGTTCAAATCACCACCGAGAGAGATGTGCAGGTTAGAGGGTTTGACTTCTGGATCCTGGCTAGACTTTTGCCCCCAGCGGGCTTCGTTGATACTCACAAATCCATTTTCGTCGGAAGATCTCGACCTCTTTCGCTTGCTCCTCCGGCGCGAGACCTCGAATGTCGTCATGGTCCATGAGGAGCGCGGGCTTGATAAAGTCTTCAAAGTTCTTCTCGAAACGAATCCTCCACTCCCGGAGCGTTCGGCTGTAGTGTGGGCCGATGGCATGCGCCGTGTCAAGGACGAGGCGGCCGTCAGTGCCCTTCTCGACCGCGTCGATGATCGCAGTTACGCTGGGCAGGACACCACCGGGGAAGATCCATTTGCGGATAAAATCGGTCTGCTGGATGTACTTCTTGTAGCGCACCTCGGGGATGGTGATGCACTGGATACTAACGACGCCGTTGTTCGGCTTCAGCACGCGATCGAGGCATGCGAAGTACGTGGAGAGGAACTCGATGCCGACTGCTTCAAGCATCTCGATGCTGACGATCCGGTCGAAGCGACCGGTCCAGGAAGCGGGCATGTCGCGGTAGTCCATCAGGTGGACCTTGATCTTGCTGCTCAAACCCGCGGCGGCGATACGCTGCTCGGCCAGTGCCTTCTGTTCGATGCTCAACGTCAGGGTATCCACCATGCAGCCCGTCAAACGCACAGCCTCCAAGCTGAAGCTCCCCCAGCCCGTGCCAATCTCAAGGACGTGGTCACCACGGCGGATGTTGGCACGCTCGATGTGCAGACGCAACTTGCGCAGCTGCCCGTCCTCGAGCTCATCCGCGGCCAGCAGCTCGTCCTCTGCCGGCGACGAGGCGGAGTCCGGGTGGTCGATTCTCGGCCCGCGATGGTGGAGCCGCCTGACTGCACCGGTCTCTGCACTGCGCTGGGAATGCCCGTTGATGAACGTCTCGACTGATGCGTTGCTGTCCTCCATGACGCTTCTGTACAGCGGACCGGTGATGTCAGCATCCAGCGTGGGGAACACGGCGGACGAATATGTCATGTCGGCGCTGAGGAAGGCCGCGTACATCGCATTGCTGATGTCATAGTGCGCGCCGATGTTCTTGAGCGAGCCGCTACGCGTGTTGGCGTACCGCTTGTTCAGCTGCCCCTGGACCCACGACATCACGGAAGAGACGAGACCGACAGAGAGTTCTGATATCGCCACGCGGTTTTGGATGAAGAGCTGTTGTCAGATGAGTGTCAGATCTCGTCAGCTTGGGCAAGCATTGCCTTTTCCTTTCCTCTCAAGCATGTTCCAGATGCGAACGAGTCACTCACCTCAAAGCAAGCACCGAGATCTGGCGTCTCCATCTCTCCAAGCATGTAACTCTCAGCAAAGCCGAGGTCGGCACCGACAAACATGCGGACCCAAAAGGCATCATCCTTGACGATCAGGACTGCTTGCGGCGCATTCGTCGCCCTGATTGTGTCCGTCTTTTTGTATGCTGCAGAAGTAGAAGCAGGAGCAGTTGTGCCAACTCCCTTTGAAGATGACAGGATCGTGGTTGGACTTGGCCCTTCAACGCCCGGAGTGGCACCCGCCGGAATAGGCGAAATTCGAGCGCCAGCGCTGGCAGTGGCAGAGTTAGCGATGGCCTCGCGGTTGTACTCCTTGCTCCGGATGAGCGCCGGGTCTCCGAACTTCCAGACACCGGAATCGGTCCTGATCTCGAGCTGCCCGACTTGCAGACGCTTCAGCAGGCCGGTAACGCTTGTTCGTGAGAGAGAGACAAGTAGTGTCCACACGTTCGAGGTGAGAGAGCTATATACGCTGTCCGTTACGGAGATCGCGTAGGACGCCATTTTTTCTTTTCTCTGCTTTGCCTTGCTTGAGTTCCAGGGGTTGGTAGGACGACGACGGAAGCGCGGGGGGAGTCTGTGTCTATATGCAATGCCAAGCAGTGAATCTTGCTGTAGCAAATGAGATGGGGTGCTCTCCACGTAAAAGAAAGGCGAGCGAGTCTTCTGACTGTCAAGCGCCAACGCTCCACGGTTCAGAAGGCGGCTGAGGACCCTGAGGGGTTACGACGGGGAGTAACAGAGCGCGATCCGGGAAGTATTCGCAAAGTCGTCTATCGACGCTGCTCTTGGCTCTATGTTTGCGACGCGGGGCGTTGGCAACCGGGGGCTGTAGATATTTCTATGCTCGGATGGAAGCAGCAGGTTGGACAAGCAGGGTGGAGAATTGAATAGATGGTGCCGATGAGGTCACGAAGGGGAAGATGTGTAGCCTGGTATATGTGATACGATGTGACGCCCTTGTCCTATATATAAACGGTGCATACCACACATGGTAGGGATTAGATTAAAATTCTAGTGCACTAACCGTGGTATCACAGCCACAGTCACAGTGCTCGAGTGGGAATGACTGCTGTAGTGCCGCTACGGTGCAAATGTCACAACCCGGCTGGGCGCCGCAATATGGATCAGCTGAACAAGATTAGGTTGATCGACGATAAACCCCCAATGAAATTTCCCGGCTACAACCGATCGACGCCCAATCAGACAGACATTTGCAAGAAGCGGAGTGCGAAGTGCGAGATCCGCAATCTTTACTGTATTCTCCAACCAACTGCCTTACATACCCTTCAAAGGTGTCCAGCTATTCTCTGCTGCTTGTGGACGGGGCTGAGCTACTGCGCTGCGGTGCCTGCCCCATCCGCTGGCCACCAACTTATGGGTTGTTCCGTGATCAGCGATGACGACCGCGCCGACTATAAGAGGGGACGCCAAATCTGGTCCGTCCCAAATCCAAAGTGATATTGAACCACGGCAGCCTTCATGCAATCAGCTGTGGAAACCTGAGTGTACTGTAAAGCTTAGTCCTTGGACGAATCTACTCGGCTCAGAGCCAACTCATGTAGGAGATGCGTGACGAGAGATGTGCCGGCTCGTCTTTATAGAAGTTACCAGCCGCGAGCGAGCTCGCTAGGATGCCAGCGGGAGAATATCAATCAATTAAACTATGTATGGTGTGTTCCCATGTGAAGGGAGAAACGAGTGCATGATTATCTTTGCTGGATATCCAAGTGGATGCGTTCCAAAGACCAGGGCGGGTGTGTCGAGAGCGATTAGAATAGAGAGAAAACAATGTATAGGTGGGAAACATCAAGAGTCGCTCGGCAAAAGCAGCCACCCCCTCCGCATCATGCATTACACCCACCAGGCCCTCGACCTCCGGTGTAGAGCGATGCAGTCAGAAGCCAGCTGGCGCGCATTAGAGTTGGAAATATGAGACATGAACAATTAAGATTAAGTGATATGATCGAACCGAGGACGATCGGGAATTTCGAAGGGGTATTTCGGAAATTGGTGATTTCCCCAAGTGCGCGAGATGAGACGGAATATGCGTGTTTTTGTAAGTTCATAGCTAGCGCTCAGAAGCTCAGAGGTTTGTTACAGATGTCCGAACCCCAAGGCTGCGCCAGTGTTCCTCGGGATCCAGCCGTACTGCAGTCCGACTTTGAGGCTCCAGTTAAGGGCACCTGTCAATAACGAAACAGCTCTCAGTCAAAGGCCGCAGAAGCCGCTGACAAGATAACAGGAAAGACGCGCCGATGTTCTTCCAGGCATACTTGACCCAGTCAGAAGCGTTGGACTCTGTTGCATCTCGCAGGTGAAAGGTAGGAGAAGAGTGAGTGCGGTTTAGTAGGAGTTGAACGGATCGGTGAATAGTAGGAAAAAGGCAAACGCGTCATTTATCTGCACGTGGGTTGCGCAGTTCCTCGAGAGGAAGACCATGTATTAGTGTCTGTTCCAGGGACGTCGATGCTCAACGATTTAGTCCAGCTCAGCGCCCCGGGCCAGCATCAAAAGACTCTCAAAGTAGGATGAATGGGTCCAGCCGGAAAGTTGACAGAAGATTTGCTGACAGGGAAGTTGCGGCCCTTGCTGTTGTTACCCTTTCGGACCGTTTGGAGCCATCGTATCCATGACGAATGGGTACGCCTGGTTCGATTTCGAGATCTCGTCAAAGCGCGGACCTGCTTGAGAATAGCCTTTTCCTAGCAAGCACAAAGTGACAGAGTGCAACGCGCAAAAGGGGCCGAGGAAATCCGCGTATGAATCAAAAGGACAAAAGAACCCGGTGCCTCTTTGTGCTTCTTCATGCGTCATGGCTTCATCGGTCCTTTCGGTTGTAACGAGTTTTGCGCTGTACCCTCGTGCACCCCTCGCGATCACATGTTTCACCGTGTTTCCGCTGGTGAAATCGGTGAAACTCGCAGATGTGTGTACTGTGCGATGCATGCGCAACCTTTCGTTTTGAACAAATCGAACACGAGGGTACGAGTCCTAGTAGTGTTGAATTACATCATACCATTTCGACGCTGGTCGAACCCACGGATCTCTCCTTGCGACTTGTGGCCATATCGGAAGCAGGCAAGCTCATGTGCACTATGAAAGCACCACAATCTTTGGATGGTACATATGATGTGTGATCAACGCTCAACGCTTGAGGGATTCCATGTCAGTAACCAATAGTAAACGATAACCCACTCACTCAGAGCCTTTCAACATAGGGCCTTGCTCTTCAACAAGGAAAGTGATATATATCAACATTTAATTACATATTCACCTACAGTCATTATCGCGTATCGATCATTCAGCGCTTATAGCGATGCATGATGAAATATGGCATCTTACACAGCAAATCTGTGTGTGTATTATCATACAATATAGATGTCATGGACGGCGCTGAACTTGCATGGACTCACACGCTCTTTTAGCCCGTCTGTTCGGGTCGTCTCTCAGCGTCTTGCGACCTCACACTCCAAGTCTGAGAAAAGCGAACGAGAAATTTGCTGAAGAGTCGCAACATTGTTGCAGGCTTGCAGCAGGTTACGAGTAGCCTATGGCAGTTCGCCAGAGCTCGGCCTGTGTTGTGTTTTAACCATTCTAAATATGGAGAAGCAAGCATTATTTGCGAGCAGCGTGAAGCTTTGCTCCTGAATATGCACCCACCTGTTCCCAGTGCTAGTACTCGCTGTGTGGTCTACAAGCGCCAACGCAGCCCTGAAGCCAATTCCAGCACAGACGCCTAACTTTGTTGAACCTGCTTGAGCTTGATTGTGAGAAGCCCTGTGTCAGGAACGCATGAATTGTGGACGCTTGACAAGGTGACGAGTATTCGCTCATCGCTCATCAACTTTTCCCTAGCTATCCTTGGCTGTTTTTAACCTTAAGGATTTATAGGTACCTTTTGTGAATGCAACGTTCTAAGCTTCCAGCTCTCCAGCATGCTGCGGTACATACTTTTTGGCGTTGATTCAAAAGGCGCTAAAGACTGGTGGCAACGGCGCTAAGCATGACATGGAAGGCTAAAAAAATCGTGCGCTCCATATGTCAATTCCAAGGGTTTTGCGGGGTGCTTACGATGGGTAAGCGTCTGCCTGCGCTTGCGACTCGACAGTTAGCAAGGCCGCTTGAGCGATTCGCAAGTCGTGAGTCGGACCTGCAGTGGCCAAAATGCAAACGAAGTTCATACCCACACGCGTCAGGCGTTACGCTCGGCCACGCTGCAACGCAAGAAGCTCCACAGGCGATATCCCGCAACACTGTATGGCAGCCATTCTTGCTATTTTGTGTGGTGGTGGGTGATTACTTGACAAGGCTGTTTATCGAAGCGGCCTTAGCTGACCATGTATTGACTATTTCCTGGTGAAGACAAAAGAGTGGCGATTCCCTTGTCGAGGAGGAGTTGCTATGTTGCAAAGATTATTGAAATAAACGGAGCTTCGGGGAAACCCAGAGGCTATGAGCGCTCATGCGCCCCGCGCCCCTATCTACTCATCTCCTCTGGTCAGTAGACCCAGGACTCCGCACAGACTATCAGAAGACTTTCTTGTTGGTATTTTTCGGGTACTGGCCCTGGGATATTGCGTCCCTCCCGTGCAGCTGTGCGGTTGCAGGAACCGGCTGCCTGATAGTTGTAATACAATGGCTCCCCCTCGTCTCTCTTAAACATTCGCACAATGGCGTCATGGCAACCGGCTGCCAGTCCTAAAGTCTGGACTAAGCGGGCGCTTTGCGTTTTTCAGACCTTGCACGGGTTCCCTTATTCCATTGGAAACTTGGCGTATATTTGTAATGTTGTATCTCGTACTGTCTTCATCATCAGACAGGAACCGGACAGATGTTCGATCGATATGCTGTTCGAACCTTGCGGAAAATGCGGAATTTTAAATGATCCAGGGCCCCATCAGCACTATGAATCTGTATGTCCGTACTCTTTATGTATGTGGGGCCCCAAGCTGCGAACTATGTAGGTGTATTGTATATCTACGTTTGTAATGTGCCGTTGTTGCGCGTACCCACAGCACTCGCATGTGTGTCTGCTGTCTACATATCTTCATCGTAGACAGCATGTTACACTTGTGTAGCACCATATGGCATATACAATCAGGCTCTAGCGCTCAACATGTGGGCAACTAATTCTGTGGCGTCTGCCACTGTGGCCTGTGCTGCAGAGTTGGGCTGGCTCCTCAGTGCCAAGCGCACTCCAGCTCCAGCAAATGGACCGTTCGACTTCTTCGACCGTAGCGGACTACGAACTCGATTTATCGACTTTCTCACTGCTTAGCCGACTTGCCTTGCCGGCATGTCGAGCTCGCGTGATGGGTACATTCGTGTGTGGGTGCTTGATCCAGCGAGAGAAAGGGTGGGTGCACTGGTTGCCGCCCCCCCACGCTCCACTACCCATGACCAGGTAGTAGCTTGCTATTTATGATGCAGCGATTGCCATCTTCTTCTCCTTATTGATATTTAGAACATGCAGGCTCTCCGCGAACGCGAGATCGGCGCACACGACATCCATTCTCCACTTGCCCCTTCGAACCAGCCCAATTCGCCTTCCCGGCTTTCGGCTACTCCTGACCGCTCCACTCAGACCTCCTCCATTGATTCACATAACGATTAACGACCCAACTCAATCATGAAGCTCGAAGCCGTCGCAGCGGCCACGTTGCTGGCCGCCTGGGTGCCGGCGACGCTCGCGTTACCCAGCACACGCACCCTGCGCGGTGTCAGCCCTTACAAGGCGCTCTATTATCCCGAGACGCTGGACAGGAGTGAACTCCAAAACCTGCCTCCTAACAGGGGCGGTGTCTCCGTGGCGATCGAGACGCACAGGCTCGAGTACCAGCATCCTCGTTGGGATCCCTACAATGACAAGCAGCGCCCAGAGTGGGCAGACAAGGTCGTTAAGAAGCTGAACAAGGCCTCCGACCGCCTGGAGAAGCTCTCTGGGTCCATCGGTATCGACTTTGCTGCCGTCTCCGCTGTCGCTCACTGGCTCTCTTCCAAGAGCGAACACGCTCGCTACCCGGGCTACCCGAAGGAGACCTTCAACCTCAACCACATCTTCGACCAAAATGATACAGCCACGATTCAGGGCAGGTTGCCTGGCGGCAGCGGCTTCCCCTATGGCGACCCCAACTCGCCTGTCCGTGGCGTCAACATTGGCAACTGGTAAGCATTCCCGCTTGAGGTGTCAACCGCGTAGTTTCCTGGAATACAAAATTCACAATGGCCCTGGGCGTGCAACTCTTGATCATCAGGCTACTATTCGAGCTCTGGATGGATCCTGGGCTGAACAGCTGGCTCAATGACCACTCACAAAACGCGCCATACAACGGTGCCATTATTGACGAGTGGACCGCCGGTCTCTACACCGACGCAAGCTTCCTTACCAAGACTATGAATGACCACTTCAACAGCTGGATGACCGAGAATGACTGGAAGAACATCGCGGCCGCTGGCTTGAACCACGTCCGTATTCCCATCCCTTACTTTGCCTTCCCCGACCTGATCGGGTCTGCGCCCTACGTCGCCGCCAACCGCTTCGATGCGCTCAAGGAGGGTGTCTTACTCGCTGGCAAGTATGGCCTCAAGGTCTGGATCGACCTGCACGGCGTTCCGGGTTCTCAGAACGGCTTCGACAACAGCGGCCACGCTGGCAGCATCAACTGGCCGTACAATCCAAGCTACTACACCGCAACTCAACAGGCACTCAACTGTTCGTCTGACCCTTGATGTCCCCCCTGAACATGTGCTTACACAAGCCACTTCATGTCGTACAGATTTGATCAGCGAATTCTCCAAGGACCAGTACAAAGGCATCGTCACCGGTATCGAAGCCGTGAACGAGCCTCAAGCCCAGAACAACGGGGACGTCAAGAGCCTTCTCAACACATACTATCCCTGGGCTCACGAAGCAATTGCCCACCCTAACAGGGACAAGTCCGTGTCGAGCAACTTGACGATGGTCGCACACGATGGCTTCCTTGGCCTCGGCTACTGGGCTAACTTCTGGACTGGGAGCAACCGCGATCGCGTACTCTTGGACAAGCATCCGTGTGAGTGTTGTTATCGACTGCTCCATAAGGTACCTTGAGTAGCCAGCTGACCATTGAGCCTCCTTATGTTTCAACGCACAGACTTTGTCTACTCTGACCAGCAGAAGCAGGAGAAGGTAAGCGACTTGCGATCCGGTGGAACCATCCTTGCACTCCACTGATATGCGCTCGTTGCATCTATCGTAATCGGAACAGGACACCGCTCGTCTTCGTGAGGTCTGTGCGCTCTCCGACGAAATCTGGAACTCCAACCAGCTCTACCCTTCGATCATGGGCGAGTGGTCTACTAGCGGCCCGAATGGCGACAAGAGTGACGACCGCGACTTCCCTGTCAACCAGTCTCCTGTCCAATTCCCTTCTGGTCCTAACTACCCATACTCGTACGTAAACAGCTGGACGAGCGTAAAACGTTTAAACGCACGCATAGTGACACGTCCTTCCACTTTCACCTGTAGTCAACAGTACATGGTCTTCCTCTCGAGGAACTGGGCGACGCAAGTCCAGACTTATGGTAAGTTTGTTTTGAGTGGACGAGTGTCCACGGCACCATCTCACGCGTCAACCACCCTCACGATTCCGTCTTGGTCTTGCAGAGTACAACGCCGCAGGCTGGGTGTACTGGGCTTGGAAGGTGCGCTCCCGTGTCTTTTCCTTCTCCCAGCCTACTCTGGTACTGGTCGTTCGCTGACCTGATGAAAGCTTCCACACGCTGCAGAACGCCGGAGCTCCTGACTGGAGTTATCAGACAGGTCTGAAGTACGGTTGGATTCCTCAGGATGCCAGCACGCAGCCTTGGGGTGACGACATTTGCAACAATCTTTAAGTGCATATACCAAATTCAGTAACCTTTGAAGCTGTACGCAAAGCAGTCGGAACGCCAGCATATGTATCTTGTCATCTCCTAACCCTAGGCCACGTCCGTCACCGGAGCTGTTCGGCAACTGTTTATCTTGTGGAACAGCACGCCTCTCCCCATTACTTGGGGCATACCTATCTAGCTATCCATGGGAATAGTCTCCGCAAGGACCTGTTGATGCCGTAAGACAGCCATTAAGCTTCATCTGCCTTGCTGGCTATTGCGTCTACATGTATGGGCTTCCACTCTGAAGCGAACGGATCACGGAATGCGCGCGAAGGTTGGTGATGAATGTGAATATTTTGTGGACCGTTACTAGTCTTGCGTCCTAAGAATACAACAGAAAGACATATAGAGAGTACAGAAGATCGAAGCGAAGAGAACCACCTATTACCAGCCAAAGCGAAGCTGATCACGGGTAAAGACGGGTGGTTTCCAATTCAGCTTTTCAGGTACGATGCGCCGGCGTTTCTTTTTTGACTGCTTTTCGTGTTGAGCAATCACTGCATCCGACAAGACGAGGTAGTGCTTGCCTTGATATTGTTTGAGCATATTGAGCGCCGAGCACCTAAGACGACAAATTGCGAAGCCGTTAGAGAATGATTCATAGACTGCTTGCGGGGACTTCAAAAGCTACTTACGTATGTAGAACGTCTGAATGCACGATGGCGGTCTTCTGGGCAATATCATCGATGCTGATGTCCTCGTTGGTCTTCAGCAGCAGCTCCACGATGACTTCCGCCCAGTACGCTCTGTAGCCAAGCAGACCGAGATCCGACAAGGGCTTCTCTGGGCTGCCAAGCTTATGCTCGCGCTTGGTCAGCTCATAGCTGAACTCAATCAGCAGCTTGCCGTAGCCGCAGCGCTGGTGCTGAGGTAACGTGAGGATACATGCGACGTTGTAGTTCTCCGCGGATTCCTTCTCTTTGGAAAAGTAGCCAATGATGTGGCAGCCAGTGTCGTTGCGCAGACACATGATGTAGTAGAGAAATGGATCCACATCGTAGTAGAGCGTCTTGTGATCCAGGAAGCACTTGCTGATCAGACACAGATTGCGACACCACGTCTTTTGACGCTTGCCATCAATTTCAAAGAAGCTGATGTCCTCGTGCCGGTAGATCTCGTTGCCGGGTGGATGCAGAAGCGTGCACTTCTTGCGATGTCGTGCGAGGACTAAAGATGAAGGAAAGTACGATAGGCACATCTCGCAGATGTATAGCGTATCGAGGTGGGCGTACTCGATCGGGTAAGGGCTAAAGTACCACGTCTCCATCTCGTGCTTGCCCATCTGGATCTTGTTGAGATTCTTGACGCGTGCAATCTCATGCACCGACTGCGTCATCGATCCGCTCGTCCGCAGCTTCTCGATCTCCTCCTCCTTCGAGAACATCTCTGCCGGATTCTTCTTAGTCTGGTCGATGGGCTCAAGGGAAGCATCACCCGCATTCGATGCAACTGCAGATAGGTCATCATGCCCCTCTTCTTGATCTTCTGTTCCAAGCATCTCCATCCCGACGACGGCTCCATCTTGCCCAGTGGCTCCACCTGCTCGCTGCAGGCTGAGACCTTCGACTTCGCCAGTAGGCTGCGGACATGGTGTGGTAGACGTGGCACTGCCGGCTGTAGCGTTGGTAGCTGCTACCGAGCCGGCTTGAGCAGCCGCCCTACCAGCTTGTGTTGCGGCCTTCTTGAGCAAGTTGTTAATACCGGCTGGTGTCATTGCAGGGCTGTTGCCTGCTGGGCTTCTGGATGCGTTGGCAACTTTCTTTTTGTTTTTCTCTTTGTCGGATGCCGCGAGCCCTGTTGGTTTGGGCCACTCAAGCTCCCGAGAAAGGATTAATCGCCTGCCCGCCACCCATTCATCCAATCTCTTGTTAAACTCGCAGTAATGAACATAGTACTCCAGCTTCTCCCTCGCCTCTGCCTCCTCCTGATCTTTGTCCTTGAGCGTCCCGACGCCACCGCTCTCAGCAACGACCATCTCCAGGCGCCGCGACAGCCTCGGCTTAGGCTTCTCCCGGACTGAGAGCACCTCCGCTTGGCGCTGCTCGATGTCTCCAGAGACCGGGTCCGGCCGCTCGACGTAAATATTGCATCCTGCGATGATGTCTCGAATGGAATACGTGCCAGGCGCAGAAATACGACGCTGATCATCCGGCGTTGGCGTGCCGGAACCGCTGCCGGTCTTCTGGGGCCTCGCAGCTACCATCTTGGGACGCCTTCGCGCTTGTCCTTCGAGACAAGCTTTGAAGGCACAATGGAGGGTGGATGCCTCACACGCGCTTTGGCAGGACAGAAAGCATTGTGATGAAGGATGATGCGGCCATCCATGATGTCAATTTCTGCTGGAAGCACAAGCATCAGTCCTGAGCTTATGGGAGGAGCTCAGCTGGAAAAGCTGTTGCATGGTCCATGGGAGTCCCGTAATGGCGTGCAACAGTGCACCAGACGCCACACCGCTCTCGTCCCCTGCCCTCCAAGGCTCCGATTACGTTGAAACGAAGCGCATTTGAGTTTGCTGACTTGATGGGCGCTTTCTTTGCCCTTGCATCCGAACACACCTACAACACTGCAGAACAGCCCATTTGAGAAGGATCCATCTGGCAGCGCAGGAAGAGGACACCATGACCGAGGAGGCAGACGAGATCAAATCCCTCCAGGCTGCGCGACAGCGAGCCGCCGCGAATGGCGTAAGCGACAAGCTCAGCTTTGGCAAAGCTGGTGGCTACGACCAAGGGATCTACGGCTCCGGTTCAAAGCGCAGTGACTATGTGCGCGAGCTGCCCATGGATGGGGATGGTGTTATCGAGGATGACGGAGAAGACGACGATGCAGGGGCCCGCCCGGCAAACCCTCTCGATGCCTTCACTGCGCCTCAGCATCTGCTCAACGAATTTGCGAATCACGAAGAAGACCCGCTCCAGGATCGCGCAGCCCAACGCATCATAGCTAACCGACAGAGTGACTATCACAATCGGCGCTTCAATCGCGATGCAGGACCTGAAAAGGCCGTCGATGCCTTCAGTGGTGAGGGTGCTGGGGCGGAAGGGGAAGGATCGTTCCAACAGGCGATGCGACAGGCCGAGTTGGAAAGGGAAGAGCAGCGAGTGCAAAGGATCATACAGGAGAGGCAGAAGGAGGGCCAAGATGGTGGACACCAAGAAGACGATGCAAAGCAGTCTGGTAAAGAAGAGGGGAGCATAACGCCAAAAATGAAGAGGAAGCGGAGATGGGATGTTGCTGGAGACAGCACCACCCCTGCCACTTCTTCCCACACGTCGCCTCCGCCAAGCTCGACGGACGATGGGCCTTCCGCTCAGCCCCCCAAGAAGCGCAGATCGAGATGGGATGAGACGCCAGCAGCTCCAGAGGGAGCACAGTCAGCAGAAGCAGCGACTGTAGGGGCGCCGGATGCTATGCCGGTGAAAGCGTCTCGCTGGGATCAGACCCCAGCGGCCTCCACCAATGGGTTCAGCGCAGTCGCATCAATATCGACAACCCCAATCGATGGTACCTTCTATTTTGACCCTCGCAACCGGTACATGAGCGACGAAGAGCTCGACTCGATCCTTCCCTCGGAAGGCTACAAGATTGTCGAGCCTCCGGCCGACTACCAACCCGTCCGATCAAACGCGCACAAGCTGATGGCAACGCCGTTGCAGACCGGAGGTTTCATGATGCAGGACGAGACCGCAGCTCGTGCAGCACTAGAAGATATGATTCCAGAATTACCCACAGACATCCCTGGCGTGGGCCAACTTGCATTTTTCAAGAAGGAAGACCAGACCTACTTCAAGAAAATCCTCAACCCCGAAGAAGACGAGACCGAGCTCAGTATTGACGAACTCAAGGAGCGCAAGATCATGAGGCTTCTTCTCAAAATCAAGAATGGCAGCCCGCCCATGCGAAAGTCAGCTCTCCGGCAAATCACAGACAAGGCACGAGAATTTGGTGCTGGCCCTCTTTTTGACAAGATCTTGCCGCTGTTGATGGAGCGGACACTCGAAGATCAGGAAAGGCACTTGCTGGTCAAGGTCATCGATCGCATCCTATACAAGCTTGATGATTTGGTTCGACCCTATGTCCATCGCATCCTCGTCGTTATTGAGCCGCTCCTGATCGACGAGGACTACTACGCGCGAGTCGAGGGCAGGGAGATCATCAGCAACCTCTCCAAAGCAGCTGGCCTTGCGCACATGATCAGCACGATGCGACCTGATATCGACCATGTAGACGAATACGTGCGGAACACCACCGCTAGAGCCTTCTCGGTTGTCGCATCCGCGCTCGGCATTCCCGCGCTTTTACCCTTCCTACGAGCTGTCTGTCGATCAAAAAAAAGCTGGCAAGCACGGCACACCGGTATTCGCATTGTTCAGCAGATCGCCATCATGATGGGCTGCGCAATTCTGCCGCATTTGAAGAATTTGGTTGATTGCGTCGAACCGGGCCTCGCAGACGAACAGCAGAAAGTCAAGACCATGACAGCACTTGCGCTAGCTGCGCTTGCCGAAGCTGCTGCACCGTACGGTATTGAAAGCTTTGAAAACGTCCTTAAGCCACTCTGGACGGGCATTCGACAGCATCGTGGCAAGGGCCTCGCAGCATTTCTCAAGGCAATCGGCTTCATCATTCCGCTCATGGACTCAGACAACACTCTCTTCTTCGTCAAAGAAGTTACCCCCACCTTAATCCGCGAATTCCAAAGCGCTGACGAGGAGATGAAGAAGATCGTCCTCAAGGTTGTCAAGCAGTGTGCCGCGACGGACGGCGTCACGGGCGCCTACCTCAAGGAGGACATGCTGCCGGAGTTCTTCAAGGCGTTCTGGGTGCGTCGCATGGCACTCGACCGTCGCAACTACAAGCAAGTCGTCGAGACGACCGTCGAGTTAGCGCAGAAGACGGGCGTGTCAGAGATTGTGGCCAGGATCGTGAACGAGCTCAAAGATGAGAGCGAGCCGTTCAGGAAGATGGTGATGGAGACGGTTCAAAAGGTCGTCGCATCTCTCGGCGCGGCCGACATTGACGAACGGCTCGAGGTACAGCTGATCGATGGCCTCATTTATGCATTCCAAGAGCAAACGATCGAAGACAATGTCATGCTCGAAGGCTTCGGCACGGTTGTCAATGCGCTCGGCATGCGCGTCAAACCGTACCTGACACAAATTGTCTCGACAATCCTTTGGCGGCTGGGGAACAAGAATGCCAAGACGCGTCAGCAGGCGGCTGATCTGACGACCAAGCTATCCGTCGTCATTAAACAGTGCGAGGAGGACCAGCTCCTCGCGCGCTTGGGCGTCGTTCTGTTTGAACAGCTCGGAGAAGAATTCCCTGAATCGCTTGCCAGCATCATCAGCGCCATCACTGCGATCGCCAACGTGGTCGGTATGACGCAGATGAATCCGCCCATCAAGGACTTGCTACCCCGCATGACGCCCATCTTGCGCAACAGACACGAGAAGGTGCAAGAGGCCTCGATCAACCTCATCGGGCGTATTGCGGATCGCGGTGCCGAATTCGTCAGTGCCAGAGAATGGATGCGCATCTGCTTTGAACTGCTCGACCTGCTCAAGGCGCACAAGAAAGCGATCCGACGTGCTGCAGTCAATAGTTTCGGTTACATTGCCAAGGCTATTGGCCCGCAGGATGTGCTGCAGGTTCTGTTGACTAACTTGCGCGTGCAGGAGAGGCAATCACGCGTCTGCTCCACTGTTGCCATTGCGAGTGAGTTGTTCTTTGTTGCTGAGTCTACAATACTCAAAGACATGCGCTAACGACCTTCCCTCCTTGTTGTGCACTGTAGTCGTCGCGGAGACCACGGGGCCGTTTACCACGATTCCACATCTGCTCAATGAATACCGCCAGCCAGAACTGAATGTCCGTACCGGTGTGCTGAAGGCGCTCTCGTTCGTTTTCGAGTACATCGGCGAGATGGGCAAGGACTACGTCTACGCCATCATCGGAGCGCTTGAAGACGCATTGACGGACCGTGACCACGTGCACCGGCAGACGTCAGCTTCGATCGTGAAGCATCTCGCGCTCGGCGTCGCAGGTCTCGGCCAGGAGGACTCGATGCAGCACTTGCTCAACCTGCTCTGGCCAAACATCTTTGAGACATCGCCGCACGTGATTGGCGCCGTGATGGAAGCGATCGAGGCGATGCGCGTCGCGCTGGGGCCAGGCTACTTGTTCAACTATACTCTGCAGGGCCTTTTCCACCCGGCGCGCAAGGTGCGAGAGGTGTACGCGCGCATCTACAACACCAACTACCTTGGTGCGCAGGACGCCCTCGTTCCGTTCTACCCTTCCATGGAGGAGTTCAGCGACGAGCGCAACGACTACAAGCGACACGAACTCTACGCCATCCTGTGATGCGATATCGCATGTAATGTACTAATAGCTTTTACTATCGTCATCTACGAGCACGTCCATTCTTTTTCTTTCTCAGTCAAGCTCAATTCTTGTCCTTATCGCCTGTCTCGCCGGACACGCGGCCTGCACGGCGCTGCTGCATGTCCCGCAGCATCACGTATCGTGGTAGCGCTTCTCTCTTGGATTTTGTTATGAAAATCAGCACTGAGTGCGCGGCTTCCGAGTCCAGTGGCCTTTGCGAGTGGTCGCAACCCTATTCTTTCTCAAGCGTGAACACAGGGACAGAATTGAGAGTCAGTCTTGAAGGTAATCACTTTTGCCGCCCGCAATGCACAGTCCAAACCATCACGTCCACAATAGGAAATTTTCAAAAGCCATCAACTCAACCTCACTACACACACTCGCAGGTCACATCGAAACGGTTACAGCCTAGTCCATCGACCATTCGCCCCTCTACTCACGCTTTTCTCAGGCGGTTAGTGGAGCAGCAAACACTAAGGAAACACTCATATTCCGTCAAGAATCATATAAGCGCACGTGTTCCAGGGTCAGCAGTTCGCCCTTGGCTGCGCAGAGCGAGGCTTGTTTCCTTCGATCTCCTCTATGGTCTCCACTGCCACTTGCCACCTTCACCTCATCGCTGGCCAGCCCGCCAGCATGCACCTGTCGGTTCACTGACACCGGCTTACCTCCTTCCCCATTTCGTGGAAGCAAACAAAAAACGTCTTCTCGTGAGACTCCCGCCTGTCGAGCTCAGCGCACGTATACAATTCGATGCTCGAGATCATCGGGACCCGAGCGGTCCAGCTTGTTCACACGGACATCACGGATGTCTCCAAGGCACTTAGTGTGCTTGGGTTCTTCATCGTTGGATACGGCCTCATCAGCTATGTCGTTAAAGAGCGGCTCTATTTGAGCGAGCCTCTCATTGCCGTCACCGCAGGGTAAGATGGAACACCTCATTCTTTCGTCTCCTGGACTAGATATTGATTCCACTCTTTTTTCGTCTCCACCTTTCTCCATAGGATCATCACAGGTCCCTATGTCCTTGGCTGGGTCGACCCTCTCTCCTGGGGCGACACCGAGACGACGAACTACATGACCTACCAGTTGACCCGCATCGTGATCGGCGTGCAGGTTCTTTTCTGCGGCATTTCTCTCCCTGCCAAGTACCTCCCCAAGAATGGCCTCTCTCTCTCCGTGCTCCTCATCCTCGTCATGACATGCGCCTGGTTCACCTCAGCCTTACTCATTTGGGGGATCATCCCAGGGCTCTCTTTCCTCGAGAGCCTATGCTTGGCCGCAGCTGTAACTCCGACAGATCCTGTCCTCGCCAACAGCATCACCAAGGGGCGATTCGCGGAAAAGCATGTGCCTGTCAATGTGCGCAACATTCTCGTCGCAGAAAGGTGGGTAGTCTGCCGCACTCCTCCCGATACGATCAGGAGCCGATCAAGACTAACACCCAACGCATTCCTCCCATCTGCGCTTGTTTGACAGTGGCGCAAATGATGGCCTCGGCTTCCCGTTTATGTATCTCGCCATCTACCTGATTCAGCGCCTGCCCGGAGGCGAGGATGAGGGTCTGAGCGTCGGTGATGAAATTGGCCGTTGGGGCTATTCGGCCGTGCTTTACCAGATTGGCGTGTCCATTGCATACGGCGCAGTCGTCGGTTACATTGCACGCAAGACGCTCAAGTGGGCCGAAGCTCGACAGTACATTGACAAGGTGCGTCCATATCGTGAAGCACCATACCATTTCGCCTTGAAAATGATATCAATCTGACAGAGGAATCTCCTTGGGTGTAGGACAACTTCTTTGCTTATGGTTTGGGACTCGCCCTCTTTGTCCTCGGTACGACCGGTCTCTTTGGCTCTGATGACATTCTTGCCTGCTTCATCTGCGGCAACTCGTTCACGTACAATGACTGGTTCCGCCTACGTACAGAAGACAACGACACACAGGACATCCTGGACATGCTGCTCAACACGGCCGTCTTCATCTACATTGGCGCGATCATCGATTGGAAACAATACGTTCCCAGCGGCAATTTTCTGCAGCTTGATGCTTGGAGAGTCATCGTGCTCTCTATCACACGTGAGCGAGCCTCCTTGTCCCTTGAATCGGGACTAGCACTGATAGCGTTCTATCGCACATTTTATGCTCCCAGTGCTAATCCTGCGCCGTCCCCCTTGGGTCATTTCGGCCACCAAGTTGATCCCGGCTCTGACCAATTTGAAAGAAAGCTCTTTTGCTGGATGGTTTGGCCCTATTGGAGTCAGGTGAGCATAGGAACAGGAATAAGGTACCGCCTTGTTTATGTGAAAATGTCAGAAACTGACACTTGAAGTCTGCTCCCGCGCATCCAGTTCTGTCTTCTACATCCAAGTTGCTCTGCGTGAGCTTCCGGAAGCCTCAGAACGGCTTCGGGCGGTCTACGCACCTGTTGTGCTCTTCATCGTCTTTGCCTCCATCCTCTGTCATGGCATTACTGTTCCGGTATCCAAGCTGGGCCCGTCGATCCTCAGAAGGACGACAACATTAACTCAGACACGCTCCATCACGTTCACCTCGCGACCATCCTCGCGCGTCAACTCAATCACTGAAGGAGGCGCCAATGGCCGAGGCGGCGGTATGTCTGAGGTCAGAGAGGTTTGGAACCCTTTCTTTGCTTTGTGGGATGGTCTTGTGCATTGCGCACTGTTTTGGCGCAAAGACAGTTTCTGGCGCAAGCCTCCAGCAAGAAAAACGCAATTGTCTGTCATGAAGGGCAAGATCATCTCGGCTCCAACTCACGCACAGAGGCAGCATGCTATCGAGGACGAGTCGGAAACCGATCGCTCCGGCTTCTCTTCGAGCTCAGCAAAAGTACTGAATGAGCGCAGCGAGAGCGCATCCGATGAGGACGCGGGTCCCGAACCGGCAGCCAGCCGTGTCACGCGTCCGCCTCCGCCTGCAATGGAGCTGCCCACCTCGATGCCGACTAAGGATGGTGCTTTCACGCCTGTCGCTGCACCAGCGCCAGACGCTGTGCACCCGCATGCATCGCGAATCGCCCACGTCGTCCGCGAGTTCCAGCGTGCTCTCGAGCACGAGCTAACTTGCGAGCGGGAAGCAGCTGTCAAGGATGCAGCGGAGGGGTGCAGTGCCGAGATCAGGGCAGCGATCGCGGCGAAGAAGGCTTATGCAGCACAAGCACGACCAACCATGCCCGCATCAGCCGGCAGCAGCAGCGGCGACAGCGGGAGCGGCGGCTTTGAGATGCCTAAAAAGACATCAATTAAGGCGACGCCCCCCCAAACGCCAGGAATTCCTTCCGTGCCTGGCACACCTTCAGGCGAGCAACGCAGCATCCGCTTCACTGACCAACAGGATTTGCTTAAGGGCACGGTAGCGCGTTTGCGTGAGCACGATACATAACGCGCCAACTCTCCACTACATGTACGCCCAAAGAAAGTGGAACTATCGCGTAATGCTCCAGAAATACATGAATCTGCTCGCTGCTAGCAGCCACTGGGTGCAAGGGTGCGCGATCTGGCTCGAGCTCTATTCTCTACTGGATGGCCGCGGTTGAAAAGGTGCATGTTGGGGGTATTGATGGGCCGGGCCGTGATAGTAAGCAGATGCTAACTCGATGTGTAGATATTTAGCGCAGTATGATGTCAAATTGAATCCATGACTGCCGATGCAAATCGGGTAGTGGGCTCCTTTCATCCGCTCCAGTGAAACAATAAAAGGTGACAACGCATCGGCCTTTTCATTTGTAATGTCGCCAGTGGTCGCAGCCTCCCTCGGACCATGGTTCCGTTGGGCAATGTCTCGTTACGCCTGTGCTGCATTGTTCTGTTTCGGTGTCCGACCTGGGACTAGGGAGCCATGTCACGCGATACGCGAGGTGACAAAGATCCTGTTCGGCGCTGTTCCCAATGCGCCGATCCGCTGTGTTGATGGAGAGAAGCTGGCCTCGGTCGTCCGTAGGCGCCTTGGACGCTGGCCCCCGCATTTGTCTGAGCCTGAAATTGATGCATTCGCGCAGCAGAGCCGCCAAGGGAGCGTGCACGTTTAATCTGCACGACAAAGTACGCACGGCTCAACGTGGACGGCTGGTGAAGCTCCAGGCCAAGGTAAGCGCCGAGGTGCAGCTGGACGACGAAGTCAAGCACGCTCGAGTCGGCGCTGATGAGACGCATTTGGCTCGAAGGAAAGATGGTCCCTGCGGCTGGTACGGCAAGTTGGTCTGCATCGGCGGCGCGAACATCTATCGTCGCGCTGCGCGGCAGGATGGCCATGGCGGGGATTCCGACGGGACTCAGCAGGTCCGCGCAAAGACGCTCGAGTTTTGGCCCATCGCTGGGATGCAATATGCTGTGAAGGGACATCTCGACCAAATCGCGCTCAGAGTAGCCAAGCAGCGCTCGTAACTCCTCTGAACTTCGAAGGCACACGAGGCCAGTGGTGCAGACAAGTAATCCGACAAGGTCGACATCGTCGACATCTTCAGCAGCTAGGTGTGGTCGAGGCTGCGTGCTAGAAAGCGCAAGATTCGAAGAGGAAGTGGGAAACCGCGGTGGTGGCCGCGCCGGAGCACTAGAATAGCCTTCCGCAGGCAGTACACGGGAGCCGTAGGCTGTCGAGTGGCTGGGGAGGGTCCGTGTCGTGGGAGCAGGATATGCACCTTGTGTCCTGGCGTTGGGAAGCCATGCAGAAGCTTCTGATGAGGTGACCCGGCTCGATGATGCTGGCGCGTTTACCTGTCTCGTAGCAACCCGGTCGTCGAACGCTGCCAGCGAGCGACGCTTCGAAGCGTTCACCGCTGGTCCATGCGGCTCAGTGTTGGGTAAGCGAGACTCAGGGTGCCAAGGTACTGTGTTAGCGGAACAGGCAATAGGTGATAGTGATGGAGGTGGCACAATCCGCTCGGGTGGTGTAGAGTATCCGCTCGGAACCGCCGTCACACGCAAGCCTCTGTGGTGGTCGGCTGTGGTATCATATGATGAGGCCATGGGCACCAGCGGCGGGAGAATGACATGATCGCCTGGAGATAGTAGACTGCGGCTCCTGCTCAGCTTGCCTCGCGCATTCGCAATGGGTGCGGACATGCCCGCAAATGCTGATGGTGCTCCCAGAGACGAAGGGTCCGAATGCCTGGGCACTAATTTCGGTGCGTCGTAAGGCGAATATCTGGGTGACGGCGCGATACGCCCAGCGTCCGTGCCCATACTCGTCACGAGCGGAGGCAATTGAGCCAGTAACATGCATTGATGATGCGAGCTTGTCGACGGAGGCGCACGTGACAGTGTCGACAGCTGCTCCTGCAATTCGCCGCCTTCTGCGCTGTTTCGACTACGCAGACGAGGTCGACCGCGCTTTTTGTGCTGGACATTGACGCAGCTATCGGGGTCTTTGCCTAAGGTGACGCATCTCTTGCACGGCCGTTCAAGATCGCAAGCCAAATGGGCTTTCTTGCAGTGTGCGCATGCGTTCGGCACATTTCCTTTCGTTGACCGTTTTCCCCGTATGCTGCTTGCACTCGATACTGTTGTGCTGGACGACGAAGAGAGCGAAGGTCGAGGAAGGCCGCTGCTGACACTTGGCCCTGCTTCGGCGGCGCTGTCGCCAGCGGTAGCATACCAGGAAGAAGATGCGGGTGCGGGCAACTTCCAGCTCCCTAAGTTCGCCTCCTCCATGGCCTCGTCAGCGCCAGCTGTGCCTTGCATCTCGGGATAGTGGCCAGTCGAGCAATACGCGCGCGACACACCCGCACCGGAATGTGAGCGCCACATTCAGTACCGTCAACGTTTTTTTGGGCTGGGAAAAGCCAAGCTGAGCCATCCCTGGGGCACGCAGAGGCGACCGGCGCTTCAGCCCCACGGTAAATTATTGGGACGGTCCGCCTCGCTCTTCTTCAACACACTTCAATTTTCCAGGAAGGCTGAAGAGGTCGAAAGGTCAAAATCGTGCCGATGGAGTCAAGTCAGAAGTCACCGTCGTTTCCGACTGCAATGAACAGCTGGAATGAACTCAGCGAGAGGCTGAGAGTTGACGGCACCAAATTGCTGGACCTCTATTCATACGAATTGAAGGATTTGAACGGTCCGCATTTTGCCTCTGCACCACTTGTTGGAGTTGACAACTCTTGTGCGGCACTGAACGCCGGGACATGGCATCTCCAGAGGGCGAACCTCTCTGATTGTACAAAAGCTTCCCAGTTCTCAATTCTCATACAAACACTGCTCTTCTGGATGGAAGATGCCCAAGCCCAACGCTGGCGTTCGCGCACATCTTCTTCGGAATCGGGATGAAAGTGTCCATTCCGTTCGGACCGCCCTTTCGGTCCTTAGCGCAGCAAATAATGCTCCTCAGTCCTCACTCAACCCCAATAATGTTATTCCGTGGCTCTACACACAATGTACAGAGCACAGATGTGCGACACGTGGCATGTGACAGGCCGAACTCTGACATTACGGTGGACAGTTGACCGACGACTTGTGCCACAGGGACAGACGGACAGCCGACACTCCGACCGGCGATCCATCCAACAAGCCGTTTCAACTACTAGACTAGGTGGAGGAGGAGTCTGGCAGAGTGCTCAAGACTCAACCAGTCCGACGGCAATCGGACTCTGACCCACACAATTACATACGACCTCGGGCTGCTTGGTCCGTTGTCCAATCTAAATACGTAGAGCAGCGTGAGGCTCCAACACCTGCACGCAAGCATGCCAGCACGTTAATATGACTCACAAGCTCTCAGTGCTGAGGGTTCCAACACTGTTAAAATGTGCCCAACTCTCGAGCCCGACTCATGGGCATCTGACCATGTATCTATGCACGTACATACATGGCAGCCGAGCCCCCAAGTTTGGAATCTACCAAGCGACGTCTGCGGGACACTTCGTCAAACAAGACTTGTCGACTTTGTCGAATGCAGCGAAATGCATACGAGTACATATGTATATATATATACATATACATGGAGCCCGCAACATGCTTGGCACGGCACGGGAGGCGCCCTGATAGTTTTGCTTACATACTGTACCCATTCACTATCAGCATGTCATGTCAGGGCAGGCTTCGGCGGGTCAGCGCGCAGCGCAATTAGGCGCACCACCACTCTAGAGTGCAATGGACTGCGGAATCATTACTTTGGGGAATCATGCAATGAGGACTAGCCTTGGGACCTGGGAGAGCTTGAGTTCCTGGCGGCTAGACTACACCCTGGTTCGTGCCTGTTGACCTGTTTCATGTATGCATGTACATGCATATGGCGCAGCTGCGGACAGCGAAGTGCCGAAGGCTGCAAGGCGATAAATTCGGCTAGCATGCGAGTCGCGCACATGGCCCACGCCAGCCCAGTCTCCAACATTTCACACTTCCGTTGCTGTTCAAGAATTCTTTATTTCCTTGAATTCGGCCACCCGATTTCTGGGGGCAGCCTGGTGCAGCAAAAACCGGTATATACGTATTTATATATACATCGATCGTGGGTACAAACAGACGGAATTATGAAAGTTGTACGTACATTCGTGGTTGCCTGCGCTTCACAGCCTTGCTGCAATGGAATGCAGACAATGGGTGCCGTGCAGCCCCCCGTGCAAGTTTGAGCAGGCAAGTCTAAGCACGTGTGCTGACAGATGCACCCTGCAGGCAAATGGCCAGATGAACCACTTTATATAAGAGCGACATGAAATAATCGATTTTGATACACACTGTTAAAACTGACATGTGTGTGGACAGATGTGGTCAAAGCTAGTCAAACGGTTGCTCCTTGGCACACAACCCTTTCCTCCTCGGCGGATATCCGCAGCCACGCGAGAGTTTAGACTTGTTTAAAGTATCATTAAACTTTGTTTAAATAGGACGGTCCCTTGCAGCTCTTTGATCATTCACACTTCACATTATTTTGTACAACATTGCAAGACATTCGCATCGGCTTGGGGTTCTGGCTGGCTTGGGTGTGGATATGCACCCTCACCATCTTTTTCTTTTTTAAATGTGGAATTGTACAGCCGATATCTGTCTAGCTTCCCTGCTGTTGCTCAGCTTTTATGTGCTGGTTGCGTGAATCCCATCAACTCGTGCCCCGGTAGGTCAGTTGTCTATGGAGGAAAGATCCTGGACAGACAAGAGACTGCAGGCTGCCAGAGCCTGCGAAGAACGAGAGCTCCAGCAGCTTGGCGGCCCAGAATTATTGTTCACAATCATCAGATGTTCCCCCTGATGCCTAGAAGTGAAGATGATGCAATTAATTTGGTTTAGGCTTTGATGGTAGGCCATGGCGGCTCAAGCCCTTCACCGCATGCAGACTCAAATGTATTTATTTATTTGCATGTCGACACTTTAGAGACAGCTAGTTGGGAAGAATACTAAAAGTTCCAGAGCTTCTCGCTTGTCTTCTGCAGCGCTTAACAGAATCTACTCACACAAATACGTACCCACATCGTTCACATTGCCCGGTACTTAACACTGACTCAAGTACTCAGTACTCAGCACTCAGGTAATACCCAGATACTGAGTCCAAGCTTTAACCTCCTCGTGAACGGTCCTTTATTAATGATTAATGATCGATGATGTGCAATCGCGCGACATGGACGCTAGTCACTACGCAGTATGTATGTATCATTCAGCATTGCAAAGTCGCGTGCATACATCGTAAATATAGAGTGAGGCTGTCTTCAGCCATGCAGGTTGGGGTGTGCCGACCGCCAGAACCCCTTGCACGGTTGCACGTCTCTGTCTGATAGACCGCTTCAATTTGCAAACAAATCCGCCGAAGCGTCAATGTAGGGTGGGCCTAGGTGGTGGGCAGGGAGGGAAGGCGTGGATAGTGACCAATGGGTGTCTGGGTACTGAATTATAGACATACGACCTAAGACATGATAATTGAGTCGCTTCACAATACTCCAAAAGTTCGATACGCACCTGCATCGGAGGTGCGTCAAGTATACAACGGGATAACAGGACTTACACGGCGAGCCAAACCACAGCGAAATCCAGCCATATCCCACCCTAGTATTGAGTTCGATTTGAGCAGCATCAAATGTCGAGCCCGCAGACAAGTGCGCCAACAATCAACGCTCAGCGGGCAGCGGGCAGCCAGGCACCAGCATGATCGAAGAGTAAACAAAGGGTGGCATTGCATCTCTTCCATACATGAGCATCAATAGGATATATGGATGGTTCTCGAACTAGGTTGAAGTGCATACAAACTTACGAGTGCATAGACCTCTAGCTTTGGTATGTATGTACAGATTTATGCTTCCGCTTTTAAAAGGCAGGTTGATCCTTTTGGCACAAATTTTAATCGCTCGAAACGGGATGCCCGATGCAGCAGGCCTGTCAAACCCCTGTCGAACGTCACGTGCTAGATGCGAGATGTCAAAATCATCTGGGTCCGTTGCTGATCTCCACGTTGTACCCCAACACGACAAAGTTCCTCCTCGACCGTCTAATTGTCCTTCTAGTCGTCCCCTCTTATCTCTCAACTGTAATTGTCTCGAGCAGTAAGGTGCGTTTTACGTCCTTCATACTTAAAATGATCACATAGTCGTACAAAATATGAACGTATGAACGATGAGCTTATGGACACCAATGCGATGAGCATGCAGCAACATGCTACTAAATATATAGACTGATGTTATATGGCATATGTATTACATCAATTCATACATGCACACATGCCTCATGGCGCATGTAGCATGTGTCATGCATGGGGCACCAAGGATCAGGGATTAGGCATTAAGCATCAGTATGTCCGTCAAGGCCTCAGAGCAGGCCTGTCATATTCGTGCTCATGCAGCCCGCAATCGCCCGCAACCCATAGGTCAAAAGAGTTCGAAGCATATATATATTTGTACAAAGCTTCTATTTTCCGGTCCAGATTCCACTTTCCAGACATGTAAGTGTGCTTGTACTGTGTAGGTTTGTGTGAACCCTCTATTTCCCACAGAGCAGCCAGAGCAGTCTGGAGCAGTCCCAGCTCTTCCACCGAAATATATTGACGTGCTTCTTGGTTCCCGCTGGATGGCTGCCCATCGCATGCAGTATGAATGGGAGCAGGGGAACTTGCACCTCGAGCCCATCAGCCCAGCCCTCCAAACCGCGGCCGTCGGTGTTATCAATGGCAACGCAAGATGGCACTCCCATTTTCACCACCAGCTCCCCGGTACCTTTGCTGAGCCCGGTATTCCACCGACCCGACCCTGGGATCATATCATCGAGGTCACCAGCAAGGAAGGCCTTTGCCAGCGTGAACGTTCAAGATCGCCATGGGAGCATGAAGCCATTCAACAATTCATCCATGAGTAAACACAGAAAGCAGTGATCGAACCAGCTAATCATTCGCTGTGGGCCAGGCTGCTGCTGCTCGTGCTCAAACTGAATACTCAGGAGCCCTGTGTGTGGCGACTATCTCTGCCTCAATGACGTAACAATCAAAGGCTTGCATCCTTTGGTACGAATCGATGATTGTTACGCTATGCTTACATGCCACGAGGGTTTTCACAATTTTAGACCTCACCCAGAAGGTTGGGAAGTTGCGGCTGCGAGCAGAAACGAGGGCTAAGGCCACTTTCACCACCCCCCATGTCTTGTACCAGTGGGCTGTGATGCCCATGAGGCTGACCAAAGCGTCGGCTACCTTCCAGTGGATGGTGAATAGCATTTTGGGAGCAATGATCGACCTCACCTTCAGGGCATCTCGCGATGACATGGTGGTGTTTTCGAAGGCGGAGGAACAAAAAAATGCACATCTCGGATATTTTGGCCGCGCGACATGCGCACGGGCTTAAAGTCTCCGAAAAGTCGAAGTTTTTCCGTCAAGAACTCACTTCCTTAGGATGACCCTGACACCCGAAGGCATCAAACCAGATCCCATCAAAGTCGAGGCCATCGCCAGGTGGGAGATACCGACGACGATTAAGCAAATGTGCTCTTCAGGTGCAACATGTTATTATAGAAAGTTCTTAGCGAGGGATGCCAAAATCGCTGCGCCGCTCACCAATGCGCTTCGCATGGGCGTTCGTTATTCTAAGTCTGATAGTCACAGACCTACCTCCGGTGGTTACTAAAGATATGCGAGCTGCTTTTGATTTGCTGAAAGCGATGCTTTCCTCTAAGCAGACTCTCAAGTACCCTGATTTCGCCAGGTCTTCTGCATCGACACGGATTTGGGTGATGAAGCGCTCGGGGCCGTCTTGCATCAGGGGGATGTGGATCACGAGGAGCCGGCCAGAACATAAATGTAACATGGGCACGTCCGCAACTTGCGCCAGATCGCTTTTGAAAAGAGAAAACTCACGAGTGCTGAACACAACCACTTTCATGCAGAAGAAAGAAGCTTTGGCCATTGCCAACGCTCTCCACAGATTTCGGGGCCTTGGTAGAAGGTGGTCAGATCGCCTGTGTCAGCGTGGCTCACTTTTGGGCAGGCAGTTCGGGACCTCCGTTCGGAACCTCCAGTGGACACAGTGCCGGAAGCAAAGGGATCAGGTGCAAGTCACTTTCTGGACAGGCTAGTGAATTCTTCGGGAACTAGATACACTGAGGGAATGTGTTAATATGCGTGTAACTGCTATTTGTATGTGTTGCTAGAAATGTGTTGTACACAAGATGTGCTGCGCATGGCAAACGAGGATGCTGATTGAACCTGAACTCGATCTGGGTTTGCCATACTTGCTGCTGCTGCCGAATGCTTCGACGGGCGCCCCTGGTGATGAACGACGGTCACCGGCTGACCGTCGTTCACACCAACCGCGAACCTCTTCACTATCTGCGAACCAAGAAAGATGTCGCAGACATTCGCTGGAGTCGTGGAACTGTATGACCCACTGATCCTTTGCTTTCCACGCAAAGTCGATCTGGTAGTTGGCGCGTTGTCCAGAAATAGAGCTCTCGCGCGCAAGGCAAGCTTAAAATAAATACATCTCAGCGATCTCACATCCGTGTCGCTCGACTACTCCCAGGCTAGTGCTCTGCAAGAGGATCTGAAGAAGGGAACTCCCAGCGAGGAATCGTTCGTACTCCAGGCATGTACTCGGAGGAACCTGTGGAGGGTTCCACCAGCAAATACCGCTGCATTCCGACTTCACAATAAGAATTGCTCAAATTGTGTGATCTCATCCACAAACAGACCGAGCATCATGCGACGCAACTATCAGCACAGCAACTGCAACGCCGCTGTGCGATCACCAATGCTCGAGCCCAAGAAGCTGCAGCCCATGTGGTCGTCGCATACCCAGGTTGTCAGGCAACACAGCGGCAGTCTCCTGCCGAAAGTGATAAGCTGCCACTACATGTCATGTCAGACTTCCAGCTTTTCGACCTCTGGGCTCTTGATTGTGTTGGCCCGATGCGGGCCGCGGAAGGGCTCGATACATAGTGGCTGCAATTGAGCACTGTCAGGATGGGTGGTTGCGGTGCCGACAATTGACAATCGACCGAGCAACGTCACTTGCTTGCTGTACGACATTCGCACCACCTGTGGAGAACCACGATACGTCATCAGCTGCCCGCAAGCCACGCCGTTCCACATGCTTTTTCGTGGTGAGCCTGAGCTGGTGGGTCTGTACAATGCTCTAGCCACTCGCTTCCAGTCACCCATAGTGGAAATTCACGAGTCTGTCGGCTGCGCAACGCAGAGCTCCATGATGGTCCGTACCGGCAAGAAGCAGCTCGCAGACGACAAGATAATTACAAGCGAAATTAGGCAAGACAGCAAGAACGGCACGTTGCTGCTGGCTTCAACATCGGCAACAATGTCTGGCGGATGCGAAATCGCCAGAGCAAGTCGAGCCCGACCTAAAATGGCGTGTTTTACATGTACGACATCACCAGCACCGGGTGCGTACCAACTCCAAGTCCTCGACAGCTTTCTTCACCACATTCTCGTTAACGAGACGTACCTCAAGGTAGCGACGGAGAGGCTAGAAGACCAACACTGGAAGCCATTGCGCGACGCTTGCGCCGACACCAGCATGCCGATCGCCTTCGTACAATCATCGACCGCACGCAATGATTTGTTGTGTGAGTTGCTGTTGTCGCTGTTGTTGTTTAGTGATTCCGACGATGATGTTTCCCCCGGGTCACGCTTATTACTAGAGTATCATGGGAACCAACCCTCACTTCCCACAGGGACCACTCTCGCTTTCCCTTTTCTCTTGCCGCTTTGACCGGTAAAGTCTCACACACAACGGCTACTTGTCCTACTTTGGTAGTAGCTACTCACGTAGACTCCTCAAGCTGGACAGAGGGACAATGTTGGCATCGTTGCTCTAATCCGCCGCAGTTCGGCAGAGTGATAGAGGGGGTGTCGCCCGATCCAAGCAAGGGAATGGAACTGGAATAACAGGCACATTGTATGTACCTCACCGAATAGAGGGGAACCAAGGTCGCTTAGATGCATGTTCTCCACACGCACTTTCATATGGCGAATTGCTTCTGGAAGCATTCGCGAGAACATAGGACCACAATGCCCTTAATCCTGGAGCTCGATTGATGCCTCCCGTGCTACAACAGTCTACACCAGCCGAGAGTGCGCGCCTGTTAGGCAACAGACCGTTGGGAAGTTGGAAGTTCTGGGAGTTCATCAACATTCGACGGAACGAGAGTGCAGCCCCTTCCTGTGTTCGTGTGCTTGGCGCTCTCTTCCAACCCTCTCAGTCCCTCATCCACAATCCCATGCCGCTGATTGGGGAGTTGGCGGCTCGGCTCGCTCATCTCACTCAGCATCCATCTCCAGCATTCGACTGTTTGTCTTTCACGCCCCTGCTCACACCACCGCAGACCACTCTCTTTCCTGCCCACGCTCTCTTTCCCTTCCCCCTTCTCAACCTTTCCCACCTTGAGTCTCAAGGATTGCCTGCATCCTCGCTCGACCCACAACTTCCAACGTGTTCGACCTTTTTCTCGCTCGTGGTAAAGCCTGGTAGTTGCATCATCATGGTCCATCTCGCTTCTTTGTTCAGTGGCGCAGGCACCGGGGCTGCTGCCGCCGCTCTTCTGCTCTTCGCTCGCACCTCTGCAGCGCTGGAGATCACGTACCCCACCGCCGACTCTGGTGAGTGCATGGGTATTATGGCGTGCTTGCCATGCATTGACGTGCCGTCGAGATTGGCTTCTGACCGCCGTGATGATCTCCTGCTTCTGAACAGACGCATACTGGGTCGCGTGCCAGAACAACACTCTACGCTGGACATCCAACTCGTCTGACCCTAGCATCTTCAGCGTTGCGCTCCTCAACTCCAACCAGACCCAGCTGAACGGAAACTGTGAGTATCTGCCTAGCCAGCATCTTCTCAGGGGAGGGGGAGTTGGGGGGGAGTTTATGCAGATAGCTAACGCGCCCTTCGTATCTCCCTCCATTCCGTTTGCACAGTCCAAATTGCCAATTCGCTCAACACGTCTGAGCGCGAAGCGACGATCTTTGTCGACTGCGTCCAGCCAGGCAGCTACTCTGTCCTGCTCGTCAACGCCTCGCGGTACTCACTCAACGAGCCGCAGGTCTACACGCAGAGCGCTGTGTTTGAGCTGAAGCCGAACGGGACTACGCCTGCATCTGCGAGTACAGCTTCCTCTTCCGAAAGCAACAGGGCCACCGGAAGCAGTGGCGACAGCAGCAGCTCTAGCAACGCCTCGAGCACTACTGCCGGTGCATCCGCCACGAACGCTGCTAACGCCGCTGCTGTTGGGCCGAGCAGCAGCGCTGCCGGCTTGAACAGCGTCCTGCTCGGCATGGCCACGACGGCAGTCGTCTCCCTTGGCCTTGCAGCATCCCTGTTCTGAAAATAGAAGGGCCAAAGCCCGGATCTGTTGTGTTCAGCCCTGGACACTCACCTTCGTTTTCTCTTCGTGTCACCCGCCTTTTGTTCGTGCGCTATGCTTTCGAGAACAAAAGCGCAGCGTCCTTGACTTCCGCATACTAGCGCGTGCGCATTCATCATGGGGTCTACAGCAGGAGCACCAGGCCCCAAAAACACAAACATTGCAGCTTGCGCTGTACGGAGCCCTGATTCTCTAGCCCAGCGCAGCTTGGTGCGGCTTACAAACCTTCCAACGCAGATTCTCGGGACTTTCCATGGTCGAACTCTCTCCATTCGCTTCTTAGAGTTCCTTCAGCAAGCAACAGTCTTTCTCCATACCATACCATACCATACCATCCTATCCTATCCCATCCCATACACGCAACCGGCCATTCGAAGATCCACCTGTCATATAAAAGGGTCACTTTCCAGGGAAGGCCATTGCATCCTGCCGAAGCCAGAGCCGATCAAGGCTACCACACGCAGACGCACTGTGCTGAACTGGCGATGGTGGAATGGTTGCTTGCTTTACATTGACATGCACAGGTATGATATGAGCTGGTATCAGACGATGCTAGAGGCTCGGTAATGTGCTCAGTGGATGGATGCATATTAGCTGGGAAAGAATGGCGAGAATGAAGGGCGGAGTAACGTCCGGAACAGATGCGTACGGAACGGATGAATTGCTTGCGATGCGTGCAGCCAGGTCTGTGTCGGGTCATTGTAAACAATCAAAGAGCCTAATGTGGCGAAGCAGCGAAAGTGGGGATCCCAGCAAGTGGAGAGAAAGGGAGCTGATAGGGGCAGCGTATGGAGAAGGCCAGTGGTAGTGATGCCAGCGCTAGTGCGCGCGTCTGCCGCTGCCCGCCGTCGCACACCGCCCTGTGTCGTCGCCCTGTTCGTCGTCAGAGGAGTGCAATCCGCTGGCCGTCTCGCCAAGTCCGAAGACGGCCTCGTCGCGTCGGCGCTGCAGCAGACTGTGCTCGTTGACTAGCAGCGACTTGTAGCGCTCCTCTGCCTCGGTCGTCATGCCTGTCTTAGAGCCACGGCGGAGCGAGTTGGAGTTGGAGCATACATCGCCCATTTCGGAAGCTACTTGCCTGCCATTTGCGGCTGCCGCATGTCCGTCCTTGAGCGATTCAGGGGGAGGTGCCAGAACAAGGGAGACGCCGCCGCCGCCGTTGCTGCTGCTCAATGCCGCCGAGGGTGGAAACACCAGTGGGTTGCTCTCCTGCGAGTACGCACGTGCGTTGACGCTTGCAGCCGATGGCGTGGCTTCGGCTGTCCGGCATGTGGCCGCTGCGAACTGGACAGGCTTGGGGACCGGAGATCCGCGCATGGAACTAGATGGTGAGCGTGTGCTCTTGGGGATGAACGACAGCGGCTCCTCGTCATCCGCGTCGTCGGCCTGGTGCGGGTCACCAGCAGCAGCGACAGCAGTAGATGCGGGTGCGGATGGTGGCACCACTGCGGCGTGGCCCTTTCGCGCGCGATGCATCAATGGTGCCGACGGACCGGCACGAGAAGAAACAGGAGAAGGAAGAGGAGGACAGGCCAGCGGGGGCGCAGCCTGCTGAGCCGCAGCGGTCTGCTCGGCATGTACCTCAAACGTCTCAACGACCCAGGTGCTGAGGAATGTGATGACCTGCTTGGCTTCCGGCAGCAGCGAGCTCATCTGCAGAAAGCCGTGGCTCCAACCCTCGATGATGCGCATCTGGACCGTCTCGCTGACGTCCTCGTCCTCGATCGGATCGCGCTGCTGCTTCTGTGCCCGTGCAGTCGCGCCTCCCTGGCTCATGCGCAGCGCCTCCCCAAAGCGCGCACTGCGCCCAGCGCGACGCCGTTCCAGATCAGCTTTCTTCGCAACCTTGGCCTCACGGATCCTGCCGGCCATGACGACAGTGTCGTCGCCTGCGAGATGGGCATCAACAGGGGAGGGGGGCGCACGGGGTCAGCTTCTGTTCGAGCGTGTATGCATACGTGCACGGCAGACTGGCGGATGGGCGGACTTGTGCTTCACTCACAAAGCGGGTCCTTCTCGCCGCAGATGAAAAGTGTTGGGGGGAACTCTGCGAGCAGCCGCGGCGGCGCGATGAGCGGGCTGAGCATGTAGTCGTGATCAAAGTCGGGCTGCTTGCGCGGGCCAATGTAGAGAATGGCCATGGCGCGGAGCATGCTCTGCGTGATGATGCGGTCCTGAAAGTAGCCCGCCATGGACGTCATGGTGAGGCGTGTGTTGATGGGTGCCTTATGCACCTTGCGCGCCTCCCGGTCGCTGTCCTCGGCACGGGCAAACTCGTTGAGCTGACGCTGCCGCTCGGCGTGCTCCATGCGTGCGCGGTCCATCGACGCGCTGCGGTGCAGGTCCGGACACTCGGTGCGCAGCGTATCGAGCTCGTCGCTCTCGATGCGCGACCATACTGCCGCAGACACCGGCGTCGCTTCTTCATTATCCCCTTGCTCCTCGCCCGAGATCGACTGCTGGTCGTCCGAAGTAGCTGGCTCAGCCTCGGCGAAGCGCGCGCGCTCTGCGAGATGGAGCTCAGCCTGCGCTGCAAGGCTGCTGAACGAGCGGTCGGCTCGCATGTCGTGCTGCCTCACAGCCTTGGATTCGCCTGCACCTGAACCGGTGTCACCCCCCGTGGCCAGCGCCGAGCCGGGGGGTGGCGTGGCGACGGAGGCCCTTCGCTCTGCCGAGGTCGGCCGCGCGGGCTGGCTGCGCGCGGCGGGGTTGAGCGGGCTGCTCGCGGCTGCGAGACGGCCAGCGGTCTCAGCGGGCGTGGCCATGCTGTGGAGGTTCATCTCGCTCTGCTGGCGCAGGACGCGGAGGAACTCGGGCTTGATCCAGCTGGTGAATGCAAAGTTGAGGCTCGGGTACGCAAGCAGCAGGCCGATCGGGCGCGCGAGCGGCGGCGGTGCTGACCCGGGCCCACCGCTTGCGCGCCGGGCGTAGGCGGAGCGGATGTGCGGCTGGGGGTACTCGATGATCTTGAGCGTGACGCCGCACGCGAGGTTGCCACCGGCCGAGTCTCCGCAGAGGAGGATGCCGAATGCTTCGGCTGTGCTTGTGCTGCTGCTGCTGCTCATGCCGATGATCCTACCCCGGGACTCTTGCAGGGAGCGGTAGACATCAAAGCACTCTTCGAGCGCGTAGGGAAATGGGTGTTCTATGCAGACGCAGCATTAGTTACATCGTGTCAAAGGGGTGGTGGTTTCGGCAGCGTGCACTCACCGGGTGCCTTGCCATAGTCGACTGCCAGCACGGGCCGACGCGTCTCTTTGGCGAGCTGCCGCAGCCGCTCCTCGTGGTGCTGTGGGGTCTGTGCACGGGGGTGGGGTGTGGTTGTGAGATACAGACAGCAACAAAAAAGAAGAGAGGAAAAGAGAGGCGGGAGGATCGGGCGGAATCATGCGTTGTCCGCTCGCTCTCACGCACCATGGAAATGTATCCGCCGCCGGGAATATCGAGCAGGAGCTGCTGCTCGTGGCGGAGGTCGGCGTCGGTGCCGTCGTAGAAGAGCCAGACCTGCACGGGCCGGGTGGCGTGTGCGCCGAGCTCGGGGCGCGGGAGGAGCAGCTTCTGGACCATCCGGGGGCGGTGCCAGGTGAGGCGCGTCAATGCGCGGAGGTACGGGTTGTCCGTCTTGTGCCAGGTGGCGCGGAGCATGCCGACGGTGCAAAAGGCGCGGTACTTGCGCAGCTTCTCGTCCGCTTCATCGGCGTAGATCAGATAGTACAGCGAGAAGACGACCGATGCCGCGTCGCGCAGCCAAGCCGGGCGCAGGTGCATGGCCGATGCAAACCCAGCGTCGAGAGCAGTGACGATCCACGTGACACGGTAGAACGGGCGCGAGTACATGCGCGCCAGCGGCTCGGGCGCTGCGACGCCGAGGATCGCATCGGCGTGCCGCAGCGCGTACACTGCGGTCAGTACGGCGACGGTCAGCTGCCAGGGAGAGTAGCGCTGCGCGCGCCGCGTGCACCAGCGCAGAACCCGCACATTGGGGCCCCGCCGGTCGGTGCGGCGCAGTACGGCGAGCCAAAAGACAATGACAGCGCAGACCTGCAGGCGCTTCAGCCGCGTTGACGGGCGGCCGAGCAGGTGGTCGATCATCGTGTGTGCCTGCCTATCTCGTCTGTACCTATGCGCGTCCAGGTGTCGAGTCGCAGGGGCAGGGGCAGGGACAGGGGGAGTGGGGTCGTGTTCCTGCGGTCATGCGAGAGTGTGTGGCGAGGATGCAGAGGCTGGCCGCGCTATACACACATACTCTCTCTCTCTCCACCAAGGAAGAGACCATGGTGTCTGTCCGTGTCACAGACAATGAACGGAGAGGGAGACGGGCCGGTCCGCTTTATCTCATTTCATCTCATCTCCTTTCAACGCTTCGCTCGCTTTCACATGCTGGGCGGAAAGCGCTTGCGGGTGTGTGTGGGGTGGTGCCGTGTTGTTGCACCTGCCATGTGGCGCGCTTTGTGAGACTCGAAGTTTTTGGGCTGCGCTGTGGTGCAGCGACGGAACCCGACACGTCGCACGTGACGCGACTGCCCTGCTCTGCCCCACTCTAGACACACTAGTCAAAGTGCACGCATGCGAACAGCACATCTCATCTCCCAAGCAAGCTAACCCCGTGGCTAGAGGTCATCTACGCTACGTACATCCCCCACAACCCACGGCATTGTGCACGGCAGCAGCAGCCGAGATGAGCTCGACTGTGCAGCCCTGGTTGCGCCGCGCCGTCCTGCGCCTGGTCCAGCAGCAGCTTGCAGACGGCAGCGACGTTGCCGACCTCGAGATCCTGCCGGGCGGGCCCGTGCAGGTCGTCAAGGTGCGTTCTTCTGGTCTCTCTTCCTTCTTTGGCGCCGCGTGGAGAGACTCTGATGCATACACATACACACTCGCCCACTCACACAGTTCCTCAGCTTTGCAGACGAGCACGACCCGGAAAAGGCTGACGATATTTGGGCGCAGGTGTCCGACCCAGAGCACACCGCCCTTGTCCTGTTCGACCGGACCGCCGTGCAGCGCCACCAAAAGTGAGTCCAAACTGGAGGGGCCCACGCATCTTACCCGTGTCCAGTCATGTGCTCATACATCCACGCCTACGTCCACACCCACACCCACAGGGCCAGGCAGCACGCCGGCACACGCGAGTGGGCAGTG